>NW_020447291.1:0-118557 GCF_003343035.1 Apteryx rowi | reverse complement strand
CAGTAAAGACTGAAGCAAAGAAGGCATTCAGTAACGCTGCCTTCTCTGCATCCTAAATAACCATAAACATCATGCTTCTTCCCTCCCTGCTTTTTTTTAGATCAAATACATTTTTTGGCCAAATCCTTGTAACAAATATTTCAAGGATAGATACACTCCTTAGCTGACAATAGCGCTGTCAAAAGCATGGCGTGTCTTCTGTCTCCTTCAGCACTTTGAGTTTCCATTTGTCTTGAATTTTTGTAATAAGTGCATCATTCTTGAAAGTGACTCTTCCCATCTTCATGTATCATGAAGTCTGTGGTATAGGGGGAAGTGTATGTATATATGTGTGTTCTTTCCTGTTCCCAACTCTGCTGCAGTCAATAATATTGACATCAAAATGGGCTACAGAGAATTGTTTTGTTCAGTGCTGAGAAAGAGCAGAAACCTGAAAGTAATG
Source organism: Apteryx rowi (assembly GCF_003343035.1). Lineage (NCBI taxonomy): Eukaryota > Metazoa > Chordata > Aves > Apterygiformes > Apterygidae > Apteryx > Apteryx rowi. Next base: position 118,115 of record NW_020447291.1, on the reverse strand, counting down.
GATGACCTTTTACCAGCACAAAGAATACAGCTATACAAGGTGACTATTCCATGGTATATGAAATAACGTATACACCGTACTGCTATATTATGGGAGTCATTTCTCAATGGCAAGGATTACGGTTGTTCGAAGTAAACGTTTTCTCCTCTGAGCCATRATTTCTTCTGCGGGCCAAAAACTGCAACAAGCATAGTGTTTTCTCTCTCCATTGTACTTTATAACAGATGATAATACACAATAGGTGTTCCACAAAAAAAAAGCAAATGGTTATTGTTTTAGTAACAATCTGTTCTTCATTCAGATATGTAGCATTTGCTAAATACACCCATGAGTTTCCAGGGAAATATTTTTAAAACTGGATTTCAGCACTGCAGCACTTTCCATTGATTGTAATGGGAGTCACAAAGCTAAATCTTTCTTTGAAAGTTTAGGGGCAGATGTCATTCAGCAGGGAGCAAAAATAACTGTCACTGGCCTAAGGAGGTTTCAACAATGCTGTAGTGTTGGTGACAGATTTAAATATCTGAAGAAACTGGCACATTCCTTTATTGCTGGCAGCAATTTGACGAATTTGACTTAGTGTTTCACCTTTGATCATCTGTACCCTTTCCTAATTCTCTGAAGCTTTTAATACACAGATGTCACTCATAACAATTGTTTCCTTTCTCTCACAATATTTACAACAGCAGGTATCACTGAAATAAATATTTTCTCACAGGCTTTTGATGACATTGCCTGTTAAGTTAGGAGTCACGCAGGCAGACTCCTTAATTCTTTTTCATTCATAAATATGAATTATTGTAGACTGTCAAGCATTATTCTTCATCTGTTCCAGGAGCTATGATCTCTGGGGGTAACCTAGATACTTTCTGGATTTCATTAACATCCTCTGTGACTTTTTAAGCAATAATGATCAAGGTTCAGGTCAATTCATAAGGATTAATGTTTAACTGGAAGGAGCTAAACAGAAGGCACAGCTCAAAGCCAGGTAGTCATTGCTTCACAGAGAATGTAGCCATAAGCTATAAAAAAAAACAAACCAAAACAAAAAACCCTCTACCCCTGGAAAAAAAAAAAAGAAAGAAAGAAAAAGAAGAAAAGCAGAAGCATTTATGAGGGACAAAGTTGCTAAATTTGAAAAAACTGAGCTTGAAATAAAACTTGAAAATTTGAAATATCATATAAAACTAAAGTGCTGTATATGTTTGACATTTCATTTATCTTAACATGTCTCACTAATATTAGCTATTACTTACTTTTGAAATTGGTTTACATTAAATATATACTTTCTGCATAAACACCATCTGGAAAAGTGTGGGTGAAAGTAAAGTAAAAAGCAGCTGCTGCAAAAGAAAAATAAGAGAAGAAATATGAACTATTTGTGTCTGACATTGTTTTCCTATTTCTTCTTTACAGCATACAGTGGAGAGCATCAGAACATTGAATAGCCACAGTGATAACATTTTAATGGAAAAATCCAAGACAGTTGAAAGGTAATTTTTTCCCTATTTTTCTATGCTAAAATCAAGTCAATTTATTTTTATAAGGCATATTTCATGTAAAGTACCTCAAAATTCTCCACAGTGAAAGATAAAATAATGAGATGGCACTCATGGAAACACCTTCAGTGAATTTTATAAAGACAACAAGCCAAAATAAATGAAATTAAACCCACTTGAACAGCATGAACATGAACTTTTCCAATAACATTGAAGGTAAGCTTTGATTTACACTGTGAATCCTGTTCCTTTAACCCACTGGGTAAAGATTAGAGTCTTAGTCCTATTTAAGATTAACTGTTTTTTTTTTTTTTTTAATATATATACATTTCCTTTCCTATTACCATTTACCCTTTTCACTTGTTTTATTTATAACAATCCCTTCTAGTCAAGGTGTTGTTAAAGACACTATAAAAAGAAAAGAAAAAATAACTACATCACTGATTAAATTAGTTCTGATCTGAGTATTTATATCAGGCAATTCTACTATTCTACTTCACCAGATTATAAATTAAGGGATTTGCTTTTACCTAAGTAATTAAAAGGGACAACAAACAATCTTACAATGCAATTATTAATTATGTTCTACAACATTTTATAAACAATATAAATTATTTGTAATTGCATGTTGCTGCAACTTCTCATATTGTCTTTGCAAAGAATTTGGAAAATAAAATCCATTTTTTTTCTTCATGGTTTTCTTTTGTGGGAAGAAGGGGATTGATTACAGTAAGTGAGTAGACAGATATCCCACTCTCATCTGTAAAGATATGAAAATATTTCATGGATCCAAGCAGCGCATAGAAAGAATTCCATGTGTCTTAGTGACCAGAAGTACTTTGACTGACCTTCTCTGTGCAGATTTCTTGTATGGTGTTTCTTTATCTTGTATATTTCTATTGAATTGTTGAACAAGTAGTTGATAGGCAATATTGCCATCCCATACATTTAGAAGACGTAATTCAGATCCTAAAAATTGTGTGTACCTTACGTATTTCTATTTTACATTTTTTTCTTTTACATTTTAAGTTATATTTCACAATTTAAAATTTTGGTTGTGTTTTGCCTGCAGTTCTGAGAATTAAAAACTTCTGTGAAAGTGGAACCTGGTGTAACTGCATCACTCTGGTCAAAAGAAGAATATCGCCCCCAAATAGCCTATGTAYGAGTTAGATGTACTTCCCAGTCTTTACAGGGATGCTCTCTTTAACCATGACTTTCAAGCACAAATAGTTACGTATTTGTATAGTTGGCCAGTTTGTGAATAATCTGTAGTATGGAATGTAATCATCCATGACAACTGATCATGTATTTTGTATTAGGGAAGCGCTTGAACGTATTTCTAAACAACACAAACAGGTAAGTAACCACTATAACTAATACTCTAATGGTATAACTTGTAACTGTCTTACATATTACGATATTTATTATTAATTTACTCATAAGAAGCTCATAACTTTTACAAATAAACCTGACTTTACAGATGAGATATTGGTTGGTTTGTTTGTTTCTTTTAATTAAAGAGTCAACCGAAATGCAGAAGTAATAGTTGTGGATGACTAAAGTATACATTATACATTTATAATGACTCTGATGACTGGAGAAATTAGATGTCAACATTTACCAATATCTCATTTGTTTATCTAGTAATTGATTAGAAGACTTGGAGGTAGTGCATATATTTGCCAAGAGAATGAACTGTGTCATTTCATGTAGCAGGTAGACCCAACAAACAGACACAGGTATGGGGGAAACATAGATAATTATCAAATAAAGCATGACTGCATACCCAGGGTATTCAGTCATGGAAAATCTCCAAAGCTGATGAAGGTGAAGGTCTGTGTCTGCTGTTGCCATTGCTCATTTTCTTCCTGTTGCAATATGGACAACATTATGTTTAATTTTGAAAATAAYCAGTTCTAAAAGATTACATTAATTGCATTACATTACATTATCTTTCATTACAATAATCTTTCTGTGATGAGTTATGATGAATAGTGTCCACTTTGGTACTGTGCCCATCTCCCACCAGCAGTCTATGGCTGGGCCAGGTGACTGCCTTGCTACTACGTCTCAGGACAATATTAATCCTTCCCTGGAAGCAACTGATCCTAGTCAGCTGGATGAAGCTTCTGCTGGACGAGCAGCGTGGGAGAGACTAAGAAAGTAAGAAGCTGAACTATCAGCAAAAATTCCTGTGATCCCTCTGAGAATAGCTAGAAATGAAAGGTGAAGGTAAGACAGATACTTTTCATAGGCACTAATTGGAAACTCAAAACCAAGAGCAAGACTGCAGGAAAGAACTAGACGTGTAAGAACAGAAAGTATTGGGGAGGTTTCTTTATGAGACCTGTTTCCTTGAATTTTTCTAACATACTTTAGCAGGGCTGTTCCACTTGAAAAAAGTTCCAATTTTGAGTCTGTACTTTATTAAAGCCTATTTTTAGAGTTTATAAGCTTTTTGTGTGGCTCCTGTTGTATCACTTTAAGCAAAAAGGAAAGGGTAGATCTATCTAAAAGCTCTGTCTGACTCCAGATCGCATCATAGGTGCATTTAAAATTATTTCTGATTCGGATATAAAGACTAAAATAAACCACTTGAACATGCATTCCTGACTTCTAAATATGATATGGCTTTATAAACATGGACTTAGCAAGTTATGATGAACTACCTGAGTTTAAATCAAAATTAAAGTACATTTGGCAATGTTTTTAATAGTTATTTGCCAAAAAATACTACTGATACACTGCTTTTGTGTCAAACTGCCCTAAAAAGAAGAAAATTTGGAAGTCAAAGCATTTAATTCCAAATGAAATACTTTCATTTTCATTTCTAAGAAACATTTCCAGACTATATTTACATACATTTAAAAGAAGAGAAAAACTAATCTTTTGTTTCAGTTTGATCAGTTGCTTGATCCTAAATGCTGTGCAATTTTGGGTTTGGGCCACTGAACTTGAGAGTCAGTTGCTCAGCTGTAATGAGCAGGTATCCATATTTTTATATAAGAATACAGCTATTTGGATTTTATTAATTAATTTTGCTGAAGTTAGGTCTCTCCTGAATAACAATATATCAGAAACAACAGCCACTAGAACACTTGATTAAACATCAAATGTTCAGAATTTTGCAGTCTGCCAAAATCAAAAGTACTTGTGTGATGAGCATTTTTGCTCTTCATTTTGAGTGGTAGGGAAATATATGCAGGGAAAGGAAGTAAATAAGATTGTGCTAGAATCCTGACTGCTGGCACATAGATAATGTTATTTTGCTTTTTAAAGGTTTCAGTGGCAGTCTAATTATTCTGCTTCACATAGCTTTTGCAATTTGTCAAATAGTTCAACAACTTTAACATGAGCGCATTTTTTCAAATACCTGTAAATCTAAATTTTTGAAAGCAGTTTCTCATTTCAAAGTTTGCTTCATTGGCAATCAGTAGTTTAGTTTTCTACTTCAATTAAGTCCTCTAGAAAATTTTCCCTTAGGAGTATAGCTTCCACTGACTTCCACTAAAAATCAAAACCTTTTCTTATCTGTGTCTCTTCCCACATTGTAATGCATCCAACATGTAGTCCCTCATCTTTCCTTCAGTAAAGTCAGGAAATGTCAGGAAAAGCTCAGTAAGGTCTGGAAATACTTTTCTTTAGTAAAGTTCTCTCTATAGCTATCTCTAAAGACTCATAATTACATAGTATAATACAGTAAAGCTTATGCTATGATGTTTGATAGGTATTTTGTCCTTGATATGGTTCAGAGGATTGGACCAGCAGATTACTGTCCACCTGCCCATGAAACACAGAACTGATTGTACTTCTRTTGACAAATATATGTCAGTTCACCAAGATCCTAGCTCATAAAAGATCTTAATGACTTCAAAGTTTCATACATGTAAGATTTAATTTGGCAAATCTTAATGACAGTACACAGCCCTGCAACAATTCAGAAAAAGGATGTATTCCATCAATCAAAATATCTATTAATTTATCGTGGGTCCTGGTTTGCTTACATAGGCAGAAAGTGTAAATGATTGTATCGTGCCAATCCCATTGCTCTGAATTTACACACTGTAACTGATGACAAAGTAGGCCCTGCTGCCCACAGCAGAAATGCACAAAACTAAAGGGGCTGAGGAARGCTTCAATCACAGGGAGAATAGTTCTAGCTGCTAGATATTTTTAACGTGTGACTGGATATGAAAAGCAACATTCAATTTTCAACTCACTTCAAATCAAGTGACATACCACATAAAATAAATATGCAACTGAGATAAAAAGTATCTTTAACTTTATGCAGACGGGTATGGTTCATTGAATGCATTCATGCTTTTCATATAATTCCTTTGAAAAAGTTACAAAGTAAAGTGCACCAGGAAAAACCTTTTTAAAATAAAGCAGAAAAGAATTACTGATTGATAGTAACTGACAACCAGATACCAAAAGGAAGTTTTAAATTGATTTCACCATAAAAAAAAAATTGAGATCTATGTTTGTACTTAAATAAACAAGTTAGAGTCCCTAGTGCTACTACAAATCATAAATAAAATATGTTTATTAATTTTACATGGCATTGATATGATTGTATAATGTTATGATTGTACCAAGCTTTTTCTCACTGCTCTTCTAGCAACATCAAAGTGACTTTATCCAGGAAACCCCAGTAGTATAATTTACCTACGGCTAATAAATGGACACCTCATCTCGAACGTTTTATACACAAAACAGATGCTGCATATTCTTTCTCTTACTTAAACGAACATAAAAGCATATCTTTACACTTAAATCAATTTTTATGCAAGATACTTTAACGTTTCCCTTGAAAATTGCTTTCAGGTTAGAGTCAAAGCACTGCTGCGCTTGCAGTTTGCTTTGACCATGACATTTTCCTTTGCTAGCATGATAATGTTCCCTTTCATTCTAATAAACACTAGATATAAAGAGAATTTATGATGTGGGAATTTTGGAAAACATTGATATCAAATGTTTTCAGTTTGTTTAGACCTAATGTTAAACCCTTACTCTCTGAAATTTGAATCTGGTTTATTATAGCACACAGCTGATGTTTCCTACGTTAAGGACCCTTCCCAGCATTCTAGTATCTATCCATTTTTTATTTCTTCGCATCATCAGAATTCCCCCCCTTTCCTCTGGCAATGCTTCCATTGTTTGTTTTATCTTGAAAATTCTCAGTTTTTTTCATAGTCCAAAGGGGAAGCATTTTTGGTATGTCTGAAGTAATATTATCATGCTATTCATGAAAAGGTAACATCTTTTTCAGAAAGCATTCAGTGTATGGTGTAGAGAGGGAATGCAGCTGAACAAACTCTGGCTTTCTGATTTCAAACTTTTTATTGCATGTTTTCAAGGGCATCTCAAACTTTTTTCATTTAGGATAAAATTTGCTGGAAAAGGGATGTCAGCTATTCCCATTCCTGTATTCTCCTCCTTCCCCCATGCTCTCTGGGGATCATTTCAAATTCTTTATTGAGAAGAGAYGAACTTTTTGACTGTGTTTTGGTATTTTATAGAGTGGTGGGTTTCTTTAAGGTGAAATTTTCTTCTGTGAAGAATACTTTCTGAACAGCTCAGCCAATCTTGAGAAAATTCTCAGATCTTGGGAATACACCCTCTCCTCATAAAATACATTTGCATTCCCATTTTCCTTTAAAACAAAGGTCTCATTCCTGGGTATTTCAAAGAAACCCTTGCACAAGTGCCAGTGCAGCAGTGATTTGAATCAGAAGCAGAGATTGCATCCCTTACTGAATTGGGTGTTTCTGCTGAATCAGAACTGGGTTAGTCTTTGACAGATGTACTCCATAAACTTGAGTCACTTCTTAAGCATCTTTGTAATTCAGATTTCCTTTCTAACTTTAGAAATGGCGTAAGGAAGAAGGGATGAAGTGCATGTTGTTGATGCTCCTTAGAAAAGATTTGAGATCTGTAAGTATCTGGAGTAAAGTGTTTATTCTTAAGTCTGTAGAAATGTAGCCCTGTAGACCAGTAATCAGTATTGTCACTGCCAGTAATAAGCCATGGGCTTTTCACTGAGTTTGCAAACTGACTGAAGCCTGTCAGGCTTGCTCTGACTGAACTTGGCTTGGCTTGCCTGGAGCTCTGGTTTTACTTGATTTAGCTGCAACAGCAATTTTTCTTCTGAGCAGGTGCCTACAGCTAATTTCTTTTATTTTTGCTTATCTTTGTATGGTTCAACCATAGTATTAACAAGACGTTATTCTGTGTAGAATGAGATATTTATGACTCCAACATAATTATGATAGTATAGAAAAGCACAGGCCTGGTAGGATAGCAGAAGCCTTGGGAAGTGGACACATGGGATGCAGTGTACGGTGGAGCACAGGCATGAGATGATAACAGATGGGGCAGGCCTGGGAGACTCCAAAACTATAAACAACTCACTAGTAATTGGTTATAGAAACATAGGGCTGGAGCTGACAAAACCGGGTTTGAGCATAACAAAGAGAACAAAGAAGTAATAGCTAACTTACATAAAATGCACCATACGTAGTAAAATAGGATGTGATGTGAACTTGCAGACCAAAGAGAGAGAAAAGTATAAAAAAGTGTTAGTAAAATATATAGCAATGACCCCGGGTGATACTAGAGTGAGAAAGAAGAAACCACAAACATCAACATCATATTCCTCCCAGCAAAGGACTCCAGATGTTGATGGCTTGTCGTACACACCCCACCAGACAGAAACCATCAATCTCAGGGGCTAGGGAGCAGTGGAAGGGTGAGCACAACACCAGGAAAATGGATAGATAGTAGGAAGTATGTGTATAACAATTTGAACTTTTTGAAACTTTTCTGCACAGTAGTATTCACTTTTTTATTTCCTTTTCCTTTCTTCTWCTGTAATAATAAATCTAGACTAACAGTAATTCTTTGATTAAACTTCTAAGAAATTAATTATACTAATAACAAATTCTTGGCATTGCATATGAGGTGTTTCCTTTTTGCCTGTAAGAAGATTTTGAGCATGACAGAAGCTCAAATGAATAGCTTGACTACAGGTGTGTGGATGCCTTTTAATACACCTTACTGGTATTCTAGGTCTTACCAATGTTGTTTATAAGCCAACATTAATTTTTCTGAGCATAATTCATCCAACATAATCTTATTTAATGCCTTGAAATCACATTCTGCAGGACTGTAACTTAAACATTTCAATGCCATATGAATYACATGCTTTTTCAGTCAGCAGGCTGTTTCCAGAGCTCTATGGTCAACACTCTACATCACTGGAGAGTTCTTACACAGAAAACAAGATAATAATCTGTTTTTGTTGTTGTTGTGTTGTTTTTGTTTTCTGATGGCTTCTTGCTTAACTTGCCAACCTTTGCAATTAGGAAATCATTTTCAGTCTACTGCAGTACTTTCACCCTTACACTTTGCTAGGTTGTTCAGTTATGTGAACATGCTTGGAGGTACCTTCTCACAGTATTGTTTGAAGTATTCCTCAGGTTTTCTTTATTCAATGTAAAGTACAATGGACAAACCTTTTATTATACAATATGTTAGCTGAGTTTCAAGTTGTGAGTACTACTAATTGTATTTAATACACTGACTGTTGACATGGTTTGCCCTAGTTCGGAGACACAGCACCACTGATAAAATAGAAAAGTGCATCATTTTCTCTTATTGTTTAGGTATTGAGAGAAGTTCCTATTATTTAAATCATCAAAGAGTATGAAGTAGAAACACCAGTTTGTTTTAGCTCTGTTAAGARGAAAAGTAAAATATGAAAAAGTGACAGTATATTTGTCAACCTAGTGACAAAATGTGTCACAGAAATGCAAAGTCTTTAAAGAGATCACAGAAAATCAATCACAGAGAATTTTTTTCCCTAACAGATACARTGTGTGTATGACTGAAAGCAGAGCTCAGCTAAAACTGTAGTTAGCATACGCAGATTTAGATGGCCTTGGTTTAGGCTTCAGGTAAGTTGTGGTTTGGAATGGTCTGTCCATATGCCATTTGTAAGCATGCCTATCTGAAGAGAGCACAGTATTCAGAAGATTGAATTTCAGGGGAAATGAAGGCAAGAGAAAATAGACAGGGAGAAACAATGCATTTCAAATACGTTTCCATGCTTATCTTTCTTTCAGAGAGTTTCTCTGAATCAGGAAAAGAAATAGAACAAAAAATTATTCTGGAAATGAGCTAAAAATCTCTCATGAAAATTAGTTAGATTTGGCGACATTCATTATTATCTTAATTTCAGATATTGATTCTTTCAAGTCCAGTATAACATTCAAACATACACATTAATTGGCTACATGTATACGTAATTTTGTGAGTTTATATCTGATTACAAACAGTGTTGTTGATTATATAGCAATTTATGTCTAGACCTGTTGATCTGTATATTTATACATATTTGCAATAAAGTTTAATGTTTTTCTTGTGTTTCTGTGTTGTATAAAATTTCAGCTACAGCATTAGAGTTGAACTTATCTTTTCTTCTAGAGACATAATAATTTTAATATACATTGCTCTCACAGTACATAAGAAAAAAGAGGAAAATGCATTGAAAATATCTATAATCATTCCTCTTAAACCTTTTCTTCCCATGTTCATTACCTCTGCTCAGTGGAAGAATCTGTGAAAATGAATTTGCCTAACAGTGTGTCTTGGAGACTTAAATCCAGGCAAAGTTTTACACAATTTCGTTTATTTGAGCTGATAATAAAAAACCACCGATAATTTAAAAATATTCAACTTTGTGGCATCAGATGGACAAATTAAAACTTGCTTAGTTTTCAGGTGTTTACTGAAATCTACATGAGGTACTCAAGTTTTCTGAATTAAGTGAAGCTCTGGGAATAGCCTTCTATACGGAAATAGTAGCTGAGGACGTGAGTAAAGTTAGCAAGTATTAAGTGAATATCCACATTYAAATCTTCGTCCAGAATTTAGCTGTTAGTCCATAACGATAAACAGTCATCTTGTCTACTCACTGCTAGCCATACTTCTTTAAAAACAAGCCAACCTTCTGTAGTAACTGCAATTTCATGGCTTGAAGATGGTATTGCTGAGGTCAAGAGCTTAGCAATAGTCACATATGAATTTGACATTCAATGAGATCTTCCCATTGTACTAGAAAAGATTTTAAAGAATAAGAAAGTAAAGGTCATAATTCCTTGTGCACATGGGTGAGCACATGCTCACCCTTAGCAGATGAAGACTAGGATGAATCTTCCCCACTTAGCTGGTTAATGCACAATCAGCTGTAGACAATTCTTGCCGCTTTCTCTGAAGCAGCTAGTCCTAATTCTTGATGGGAACAGGCTCCCAGCCTGCTGAGCTAGAGGGATCCAAGGTCTGCTCTGCCATGGCAGTCCTTGTTTCATAAAGGTGCCATTTCATTCAGTTCTGAGATACAATTTTAAAGGACTATTTGTTAACACTGTCTGTAAACATGCATGGGCACTTGAACCAGCTGAGCACCAATTCCATCCAGAAGCAGTAAACCTTACTAGAGGCTTTTAAAATAATTCATAGTCTGAGTAAGTTCATTATCATTTAAGATCTATTTTAGCTACACATATTAATATTCTGTTTTTGTTGCAGAGCTAGTTAGATACTGCCATTCATTGATAATGTCATTTATTCCTCATTAACTGTTAGGATGGATGTAGATATTCATTATAGCGAGACAACAGACTCATTTAATTGCACACAGTACTTGATTATACACTATGAACATCGACTGGAATGTAAATTTCATTCTACACAAGCCTCATTTTTGTTGTTACACTCACCATGGGATAACATATCTTACTCTAATCTGCTGTACCTTTTTTTTCCATTAAGTATCTGTGTTACAGCATTAAAAAAAAAAAAAAAATCTGGTGACCCTCTCAATTTGGGTAATTAGTGAAATAAAGAATAAAGGTTTCCTCACTGAAACTGCTCTTGAGTTTTAAAAATGTTCTGTGATGTCTTCCTGCTTGACAGTTGTGCCAAAATTAGTATTATCTTAAATCAGATGATATTCAGATTTAAAGAATGTGAGACCTTAACAAATAGTCATTACACTGGTCATGGACACAAGCTTTTAATTTTTTCATGAAATACAAATATTCTGTGTCCCAACTACAGAAATCAAAATGTCAATTTGTACCTGCCAAATGGAGGTAAGGAGTGTATTCTTTGTCATCTTTTGCTCTAAACCAAGTCTCACTTCCTTTTTTGTATATATCTGTGATTTTTTTCTTTTTCTTTTCACTTGTACCTGTTAACATTTACAGAAAGCTTTTGTGCAGATATGCAGAAGTACTGTAATCATCCTTCAGTTATTACTGACTAGTATGCTGCTGCATTGCTCAGGGCATTGTACGATGCATCTAGTAATGTAGGAAAATTACAGCTTTGAGATAAATTGAGGCTTTGCGTGATGGGCAGGTCAGGGCTACTGCACTATCTTGTGAAAGAAACCATGACTCAGTCACACAACTGCATTTGCTGTCTCAAACAATACAAGAAAACTTTGTGCTGTTTTTCCACAGACCTATTCAAGGCTTCCCCTGCCGCAAATGCATATACTAAATTTGGCAAGACACAGGTTCTTTCCCATAGGTATACATAGGATCTTTGCTACACATTAAATAACTTTTATCCTTTCTGAAGGCAAAGGGCTCTCTTTTTAAAAGGCTAAATCATGGGACCAGCATATTTCTTATGGAACTACAGATAATGTGTGATGGAGCAGTCCAGAACAACTCAAAAACTGGAAGGAAAACAGAGTTTGGGTTTAAAGAGGAGAAACAGCTTTGTCTGGTCATTTACTACAGTTCCGCTGTCCAGTTGGAATGAAGGTTTTCAGAGATGTCATCAATTTATAGCCGGGTTTACCATTTCTTCTTTCCTTTCTATTTTGGGTTGGTAAGACTGCATTTCTCTTCTTCAGCAATGAATACTTCACACACATAAATTCAGCGTTTTAACAGCAGTAAGATGCTTTTATGCTTCCTTCTGCATACTGACGCATGGAGGCATATTGAATCTGGCATCCTGTTGTATGTCTAGGCTATGGAATGTTTATATTTGATGTAACTATATGTGAAAACTCTGCAAATAAGAGAGTTGCTATTCAATCATAAGTTCCCTCTCTTTGACATTAAAAAAAAAAGAAAAAAACCTTACTTGAATAGAATGTTCTTTTAGCATCACTGTGCTTTTATTAGTGAAGAGTTCTGCTAGTGCAACCTATACAATCCATTTGGGAGGGAGGGTTTGTGCTTTTAAAGGATGCCTCATTAAGCAAATTGCAAATACACAGTGACTTTCTTAAAAATGCATTTGGGCTGCATCAGGGTTGGGTTTTCAGGTTTTAATGACAAAAACCAAAGAAACATTCTGAACAGCAGGCTTTTTTGTAGAAAAGAAATCCATGTGGTCAAAACATAATTTTACACTACAGAAAATTTTCAACTAGTTTTACTGAAACCTTTGAAGATGGCAGAGATAAAGCACACAATACTTTGTAGCACTGAATTGTTCGAAGTTCAGTGAAAACAGCTGGTGAAAAATATGTTGCATAGAGGTAGTAATACTGTAGGCTCCAAAGGCTCCTAATTTCTTCTAACTGAAATCAGTTTTCCTCAAAACATTCTCTCCAAAGTACTTTTCATTAAAGACTCTTTCCATCTATATTTGAACTTTCTATTGTCTTCCACTTTCTTTCAAGAAAAGTCTTGAAAAGGTTTTTTTTTTTTTTCTAATGACAAAATACATTTTAAAAATTCTGCTAGTGCTGAAAAAGTGTCAAAGATTATTACTCAGTAAAAAATTAATGCCTCTCTCAAGGTAAAAAAAAGTTACAAACACTTTAGAATCAGCAATTAGAGTGCAAGAAGAAGGAAACAATATAATATGACATAGATTCCATGGCCTGAATGTTTTTTATAATATGACATACTTCTAGACCTATACAAATGTATTTTTTTGCTGGTTTAATTCCTCAGACAACTTAGATATTAAAAAAACCCTGTAAAATATATCCAATTTTAAAAACAGCTAATATTACAAAACTAATTTAATAAACATACCACAAAAATATACCCCATCAAATCAATTGAATTTCTTATTATTCCACAAAATTAAAAGAAAAAAAATCTAAGAAAAGCTATGTTTCATCATCCTAGTGAGCCTGACTGAATTTTGCAAAAAAGTAAGTGCTATTTATATTTTTCTTCAAAGTGTGCAGTTTAATTGGCAAAACGTCACGGCTGATTCAATCAGACTGGTGGCATGATCGTTGACAACATCCTTCAAGTATTCTGATTCACATTAGAAATTGAAGACATATGTTGTGGGTGAAGATTCCTTAAGAATGAAAATATTGTTGATTTAGACAGATGGTAACTTTTTTAGCAAGGAAAATGAGAGACAAGAATATAACAGCTGAATAAAAGTTAAAAACTATTAAACCTGACAAGGTTAAAGATTGGCTGGGGCAAGAAGGGGGTGGATTTCAAAATAACTGTTAAAAATAATACTGTTGAGAAGAAAAGTTTTCTTTTCATGATAATCATTGTCACCAAAACSGTTTACTTTTTTTGTAATGCATAACTACTCTGAGACAGACAAAGTTTGGACAAATCTATTCCTGAAATTCATTTAGGGTTTTGCTGGTTTTGTTTTCTGTGCCAATACTGCTTTACGTTACTGGATTCTTTATTCAGAAATATTCACTCAGAACAAACCTGTGTAGCCCATATTCACATGAGTGAATAGGTAAACATGCAAGTTCTTCTGAAATAGCCAGTAAATTTAATTGCTTATTTATAGACTGATAGCACCATATGGGATTCTCTGTTCCTTTCCATTTCCAGAGAGGGATTTTAAACCTTTGGCCATTATTTCATTTCACCCACCTTTTTTTCTCATCTGGTTTGTGTTCTTATTTTATTTCATGTTAAGTTTGTATGTTCGTACCTGAATAGGTAGAGTTAAGTTTGATGCTAGGCATCAACAGTTCTTTTTGAATAATTCAATTTTAAAAGCTTAAAAGAAAAATAACTCTTAGAATGTGAAACATTAAAAATTACAAACGCTTAAGGAAACCTACTTCAAAATATCAGATTCCAAACAGAATTTCTAAATGAAACTGCTTGATTAGTGTTAATCTCATATAAAGGAAAAAGGTAAAAAAATATATATATATACTTTGACTTCTGGTGATAAAACAGCATAATCTGGATGAAAACTGGTTTGAATTTATTGGTCCTATTTCATTTTTTTTTGAATGATATWTTTTTTTTCTGCTGACAAGGAAAAGTATCCTTGGTTCAAACATTAAAGAACRTATTTTATTGATGTCCTCGCGGGCTGGAAATTCTTCATCTTAAATCCCTGCTTAACTTTCAGAAAACCTTTAAAAACTCAATTACATTCAGGAGAGGCTGTTTCCCCATCCTTCAGGGTCCAAAATTCCCATAGTCCAGAATAAGGAAATGTCTTCTTAAAACTGTAATGTCAATCCAGCCTTCTAAGCCTATTCTTTCCATTAGTTCACTGAAGGTTATATCAGGCTTTTAATTTCTACAGTGAACACTTTCTGGGATATTTATTTTACTAAACAGCTATCAATACTTAGTGTTATCTTTATTAGTTGAGTCTCATTAAAAGAGAGAGAGAGAATGTTACTTATTGTAAGTAATTCTACTTGCTGCCTAGCACCAAGCACCAAGCACTTTAATTTTATTAAAGGTGTCTGCTGGGTGACACTGCTTCTTTACTGTTTATTGACCAAAAGCCTTTTTTAATAATTCTTACAGCAGAAATAATATGTGTGTACCCAGCTGTGGCATAATCATGGGAATTTAGGATAAATCCATAGAACAGCACTGTCTGCCAGCTCAACTTTTATTTAATGTTTTGCATATATAATACTTTGGAGTGCTGAAATTTAAAATAGACAATTCTTTACATGCAGCATTTTGTAAAACAATAACCCAACCCTTGTGAATAAATTATATTTTTCACTTTTTACAGCAAGAGCTGAATATGCAAATGGATCATCCAGATTTACAAAGAGACCAATATCAGAGCAGAGAAAGAACTGAAAACATCTTGGCGTCTCCTTGAGATTCAGTGCCCTTGTTATTTATATAAAATTATATAAATTATTATATAAAATTATCTTCACATTTTCTGAAAAAAAAAATACAACAATGCAAGGCAACCACTAAGAAACAAGCAAAGTTTCTCAGAATTTCTTTGTGGACTTTCTAGGTATTTATGTGAGAGAGAACACTAACACCCATTTGTAYTACCTTAGTGAAACACTGTGGCTTTATGCATTTTCTAGGATGTAACAGCCATATAGCAGAATCATTCTATAAGATGCTTGTTCTAAAAAGAATGATGTTCTTGTTCCACCAAATTAAATGTCAACAGCTTGCTGAGTGCAACATATATAGGGTTTCAGAATATGTGGTTGTACTTTCTTATATTATAAAAAAGAAACAATGCAGGAACAAGACATATATTTATGAAGCGGTCAATGTTTTCCTTTTCTTTGTCACTAGGATAACATCAAACCTCTATCCTTCAGGACTGATATTTTCGTTATCAAAAGCATAATTCCTGCTGAATTAATTGTGCCTTTCAACCATACTAAGATTGAAAGCTGGAAGTCTGCCACTTCCATCCAGAATTTTAATTAGATAAAACTATTTGCTTAGACTTAAACACAGGCTTAAATTCTTTGTTTGACTGGAATCTATGTCAACAACTTGGCAGGAGCTCAACAAGTTCAGCCAAAAGCAATGAACAAAATAAGGGCTGTTTTAAGGTAATGACTTAACCTATGACATCAGTGGATGTATAATCAGACCTAATAATTGATGGGTAAGTTTAATTTGGGAAAAACTGATGAGGTAGGATCAAACTTATATGGTCTCTTAAGCAGCAACAGTAGATTAAGCCTTGTCCTACATTTAAAAGAGTTCTAGACACTTCACGTGATTAGAGCAACTTTACATGTGGGAAATCCTCTTGAAAGTTTTTAAAGGAACAGTTCTTTTAGGTTTGTTTATTGCTAGTTTAAATAAATTGGAGGAAAAGTCATGTACATTTAAAATTTACCTTTTCAATTGTTTGCTATCTAAAAACAAGTGTTGTAAAATTGTTCTGTAAGAAAAATCATCTCTTCTTCCCTCCCTCTCCCCAAAGACACTTGTGAGAATACTTTCTGAACTTCTAAATCAGTTCAGTTGGTTTTCCATCATTTTAAAGTTGATATAGAGATGTCATTTCTTTGTCAGAGGTAAGATTAAAGATGACTGATATGCTGAAGTAATCAAATAGATTATTAAATGTTTCTGAAACCTGAAATCTTATTCCAGGTAGTCTGATTTCCTGGACTAGTTCAATCTGCCTAATTTATGTCCTAGTTAATCATTTTTTCTCTACCCATTGACTCCATATGCAACCATCCTCAAAAATGTTGTTTTTAAAWTTATTTAGAGTTCCTGTACTGTTAAAGATTATTTAAAAAAGAAAAAGGAACCAACATATGGTTGATACTTTCATCCCCTGTGTAAGAAATCCCTGCTCACCAAGGATTTTTGCTTCTTCAGGAAAACTAAAGCTCATGAAGAAAGCAGTCACTTACCAGAAAGAAACATGATGAAAAGTATTTATACTACAAAGGAAAAAAACTTGAAACCTAACATCAGATATCTAACAAGATGAATAAATATATTGTCTACTTTTGGTTGTATGATTCAGGCTGAGTACTGTGCAACATGATTACATGTATGATAGGTCTGTTCTTCTTTATTATTCTGAAAATTTATACGAAACAGACCTCTCTTGTAGTGATCCCCTTCATTGTAAGCATTTATATCTTCTTTTCTTATCTAAGGGCTAAACTGCAAAAAACACATTGTAACAGTCCTTTTCTTCTCTTTTTTTTGCTTGTAAACACTGTGGAAGTTTGTTTTGATATGGTATTTTGCTTGGATTGCTATCTATTAGGATGTTATGGAGCCGTACAGCATAAAAATCTTGTTTCATGAGCCTTGTAAGCAATAAGACTCAATAATGTCTCATAACAGTGAATTCCAAAGGTTGTGTCTTTTCTTGCAGAAAAAAGTGATTTTCTTTTCTATATTTGGCCTTTTTAGAGAAGGATTTTCCAAAATTCTTTCCCTGTAATATCATTAGTTTTTGTCCTTCCATGATATTTATTAAACTCCTAGACTTTTTTATAACTCCTCTCTACATTATCTGTTCATAGCTTTCCACTGTCTCCTCCAGTGTATTTTCTTCTAAAACTTTTATTTAATAACTCAAAGACATTCCATTTTTTGCAACAGTCTTCTTTAAGTTAAGGTTGCCACAGTAGATCACAACACTTTTGACATATTTTTTAGCACAATCTTCCATTTCAATTCTTGTGCAATCTAATATTCTTTTTGTAAATTCAGAATTTATACTCTAAGCAAAGATTTTAGATTTCTTTTCCAAATGATGCTTAGCCTCAACCTGCATTGTTATAAATATACAATTTTTCAGATTAATCAGAAATGCAATAGCCTGCAGACTAAATTAACAGTTGACCCAACCACAAAGTATGGGGATGCAGAGGCAGAGATTAGGACATAATGGTTCCCAAAGCAGTGCTTAGGCTAAGTGGTCATGGTCTTCATAATCCAGCTTTTGCATAAGGACCCCCCCCCCCATATATATATATATATATATATATATACTCACACACACACACACACATACATACATACATTAAAAAATCATTATTCTACAAATTTTTTTATTCCTTTTGCTAACCCTTCAGATACATATTCTTAAAAAAAAGCAGTATCTTCTGTAGGACTACCCTGAGCCAGGTGTATTGCCCTTCACCACATAGGCATGAGTAGGTTTGCCTCAATAAATGTTTGCTAAACATAGTTCTTTTTCCAGGCTTTTCCTGATGCAAGAAATGATGCAGTCATCTTGGGTGAAGGTGCTCATTAATATATGTAAAAACATTACTTCATTTTTGACTTGTCTAACTGTTAAAAAAGCAGAGCTAAAGGTGTGTCATTGTGATCCATTCCCCCCATCCCTGTCATTTTCTGTCTCAGTTCACAGGATTCTGGAATACCTATTTTAGTTAAATGAAGATAACATGAACAGCTCCGACTTTTTGAAAGCGGAATATTGTACTGCAGTCAAAAGACTTATTACCTGTGGTTAATTAAAGAGAATATTTAGAACATTAGCATACAGGCAAGGCCAAGGTCAGAAAGCATATCTGGCTAGAATTCATTGCTCACCCTTAAGGATAAATTTAACTATGCATACATATGTATGTATGTATACATGAAATCTTTTAAAAGTATACAGATGCCCAAAGATGAAAAAGAAAAAGTATAAAGAAGTTTATTTAGCTTTCATGCAAGATAAGGAATGGGCTTAAAAGCAGGTTTCAGAGAAAGGATGAAATTTCAATGGCAAAAAGACTTTTCCATTTTTCTCTGAAAGTAGTTTGCTAGAATGTCTGTTACTAGAATGGCTGCAATTAGACTTATCTGTTGTGCTTTCAAAAATCGTAGCAATGTCTAGTTTATTAGAAAATAAGGAGTGAAAGTTGGCCCTACTGTTTTTGTGATAGGATGCCAGTTATCACTGGGAGTTTTTGCTTCAAAATATACATCTGGAGAAGGCCATCCAGCTTTTCTGATATTCTGAGATGTTTCCATGAAAATGATTAACCTTTATCCTTCCTTTCTGTTGCTGCTGCTAGTTGAATACAATATCTAGCAAAACAAACTCCTATGCTTTTTATGATGTCCAAACCAGGAGAGCAGAGTCAGATGCAGAGAGATTCTCCTCATCTGAATATTGCTTTAAAAAAAAATCAAGTGAATGGGCAAAACTGAGATCTACCAATCACAACACGTAGTTTTAAAATGGTGCTGTTAGCTGGTGGAGCAGGGGGACTTGGGAATAAATATGATAACAGTTGCAACTGTTAATTATAAATGACTGAAGAAAGAGATAAGACTGATGGCCTATGACTAATTTCAGCTCCTGAAAATGTCCTTTCACATACATTTTGGGCTCTTAGCAGCCAAGCAAGTGGATGAAAATCTGTGAAGGAACTATGCCAGGGAGGAACAAATAATTCCTTCTTCTTTGAATGTCCTTTCATACCTCAGGTAGATCAAAAATAATTTCACATTGTCATCTAAAACCTGGAATTAAAAAAATGACAGGAACACATTGGTGTGCTTTGGACCATAATCCTACTCATTAAATTTTTCAGTTTCCTGAATGTGTAGAGCACCTATACTGTATCAACACCAAAACAATGGATCTGGCCTCAGGAATGCCTTAGAGAAGGTTGGTACATCTATTAACCTTGAGGGTTCTGTGCTTGCACATTATCACCAAACAGCTGCATTATCCTTGGAAGATGCTTTCTGGGAGGTTTATTCTTTTTTGTGTTTTACACAAACTATGCATGCAAACTCATGAAATCTGGGAATGAATGAATACTCAGAAGAAACATTAAACTAAATTTTTTTCTGGAAACAACAAAAACAACAACAACAACAAAAAACAAAACTACACCAACAAGTTTACAGCCTATCTTCTACAAATATCTTCTATCATGAGCTAAACATGAATTAGACAAACTAACAGAGAAAAGTTTTACCTATAATACAAAAAATGATTCTTAAGGCTCTCCTTTCCTCAGTATGTGGAAGGCTGAAAATGAGTAAATTGTCACACCTTTATTTCTCTTCATTCTTTTGAAGCGGAGAAGAATGGTGCAGTAGGTCCCGTCAGACACTTCTGTTTTAAACATTCCCCAATTGCATTTACGGGTCAAAGGAGAGCTCTTTTTCTTAGACCACAGGTCTGCAAATCCATAGTGTTACCAATACCTTAACAACTTTATAATCTACCAGATTTGTAACTCTTCCTGCTGTCAACCTGTATATTCTGTATACTCTTATGCAAAGGCTTGCCTTCTCTTCCTTACATGCCCCTCAGCAATATGTTTTGGTAATCAGTTAACTTTACTTAGAAATTTTCTTTAAAGTGCACAGCCTTTTTTGTCACAGTTGGTTATTTTCCAGAACTTAGGGGAAGTGAACATCCTAGAACAATTTTAAATGACTTTTTGTATTCCTTTACATGGCACAGTCTATACCTGAAAGGTCCTCATACATTAGGAAAAGGACAATATTTCACCATTTGCTCATATATCATAGATCAGGAAGGTAAAACTAAATAATGTAGTAAGTCCTCAGTGGAGGTATAAATCTAACAGAAGAGTATTCATAAGATAGTTTGAAGACTGGCATATATATCAGTGAAAACTGCTAGCATTATATTATCCAAGAAAAAAATGCCAAAAGTCTGCATCTGTACTTGCCTATACCCCTAAATGTTTTGGGAATATGTAATTAGAAAAATAAATACGAGACTTCATTTAATCTTACCTCAATAGCTCAAGATCATTGTCACTGAAGATTTAGATTCTATAATACATATAAACATGTCAAGAGAAGTGTATCTTAAACAAATATTCGATTACAAAGAAACCACGGGCTCTTTTTTGTCTTGCTTACCTTAGTCTTCATTGCACGTCCCAGGATTAGAGGTTCATCACCCTTTTCATATCCTGCAGAAATAAAGCTCAAATAAACCTTTTCACTATACTGCAAAAGAGTAATGAAATTGAGCATTAACTATTGGAGACGGTCATTTGAATTATAGTTTAAAGACAAATAACCTTATTGAAACAATTTTCAGGCATATTTGCTTATCTTTTATGCTTTATTTTAAATTATTTTGGGCAAGATTCATCTACGTTAATATTAGATACCTACAATATAAAGGTCTCATCAGAGCTAGTCAGTTAGACTGTCTTTACACTTAATGGAGAGAAACAACATGATATATCCCATACATCCCAGGCTGAGGAGACTGGCTCTAAAAAGGTATCTTCTTCCACTGCCTGTAGAGGAAGTCATCTCACACRTACATCATAGATATGTGAAGTTAGTACGAATGATCCAACACCTTGTGCCTGAGCTTTTCAAGATGCAGGGGGTTTAAAGTGTTTACCCCTTGGGTGAAAGCCCTTCCTTTCGTTCTGTATTGTACAGCACCTGTCACAGTGGGCTTCTGTGGTCTGTGACTGAGCCTCCTGGGTGCAGTTTCTGTACAAATAATAATGGTAAGTTGCATGTTTATTTCTGTCTGGGTACCTTAAACTCAATGCACATTAAATTGTTGAGCACTTCTGAGACACAGATTGCATAATTCATTTGGCAACATCCTAATTACTTTGTATTTTACTACTTTAAGAGTGAAGCTGAAATGTATTTTATTTTATTAAGCCTTATGTTAGTGAGTTTCAGCTCTGCCTTCATAGTTTTACGTGACAAGTAGGGTTCTGGAGAAGACAAGAAGATAAATTAACTGTCCTACACAATGAAGTGGATTCTCTGCTTTCCTTGACTCTGTTACACAGCTACTTGATCATGCCTCTCAACTGCACTATATAAATAATAAATTCTTAAATAAGAATTTTTTTTAATGCTGTACATCACTTCTATGATAATTACAGTAATATTGCTGGCACTCAGAAGTCTGTAAATATTTTTTAGTCTACTAAAGTGTTTTGACATGGCATTTATTTATCTAAGAAAAACATAAAAAAAATCACATGTATTGGTGTAAATTGAAAGATAACAAAGCCAATTCAGTGGAACTCATTTATAATTTTGCACATATTTGTTCTATGTCCAACTTAACTGTGGCTAGCATTTAAAATCTGTGGGTCTTCAACCTTCCCTTTACCACAGAGAATTAGAAGTAATGACACAGCCACAAGCTCAACGGTTTATTTGAGTTCAGGGCTTAGTAAATTCTATTTACTGGTATTCATCACCAGCTTYACCATTGCACTAGGGTTCTGAAAGAGCAGGAGGCAACCTGTTTAAGTCAAATGTTCAGCCCACAAGATGGAAGCCATTTCAGCAAAAACATCTTAATTGCAGGTCACAGACTTAGCACAGCTTTTGAAGGAGCCTTGAGTTTTCCTAAAAAGATAATGGCCTGGTCTACACTGGTTACTAAACCTATATAACCACTGTCTAGGGGTGTGATTTTTTTTCTCAAGTACTACAGTTATTTAAGTACAGTTTTGACTGTAAATTAATTTTGTATTTATATAACTATATATTAGCTCAGTATATATTCTTTCTTTCCAACAATACTAGTCTCTACAAATACATGTGACTTTTATGCTCTTAATTAAATCCAATATACATAGGAAACTCTGAAAAGAAGCGTTTAACAGATGAGGTTTAGATATAGAATTTTTTACACGGTTGTATATATCAATATTTCTATCAGGAAAGAAAACTAAAATGTGCATAAGCATTTTTGGACTTGCGAAGTAACAAACAACAAAGGTCATCATAATTTTTTCTTTATTTTCTCTTCATTATTTATTATAGACTTGGATGTTAAGTTACTTTCATATGCAGATCTCTGTAAAACTCTTACTGTTCTAAAATAAAATCATAATAGTGTAATATTACCAAATGAAACTTCCTACTCTATATCAAAGTTTTGTATTTTCTAATAAGCTAGAACATATGAATATATTTAAGAAGATAATACACTCTACTTTTTTCTCTCTAATTTTCACACAGACTGTGGTATCTTCTTTTGACCTATGGTTGAGCTGGGAACATATATACTGACTGTGAAGCTAAACATGAGAATAAATTTACAGCAAATCTTTAGGTCCTACATTATGACATTGAGAGGCTCTAAATGAGAACCAAACTCAAAATCCATAATAAAAATATATATTTATCTTTAAAAAAGCCTTTTTAAAAGACACATTTCACATTCCAGTTGCATAACAAGTAGCTAGTTAATGAAAACACATTTTGAAAATAAGTTTAATATATTTTAAGATTGACAACACAGCAATATGCATCAATCAAATTKAATGACAATATAAATGCTATGCCAAGAATCCTATAATTAAGGTGATCTTTCACAGAAGTCTTGGAATTAAAGTGAAATCTGACAGCTTCTCTCTGGAGAAAATGGTAATGTAGATACATCTGACCAGGCTTTAATTCTGAAGGGATGCACTATTCTATCTTCTTAATGATTAATAGCTTTCTGACCAAAATAAGGGAAATCATATAAACAGCCAGGATAAATAGGTAAGGTCAGATAACTATTAAGCAAACTTTAGTCCAGTTTTTTTCCCAGTGACTAGCTTAGGTCATATACTGCAGTGTATTCCCATGAGCTACATTATCAATACTCATACAAACAGAATTTCTAAAATAGTCAGCAGCAGCTCTAAATTTAAACAAACAAACAAACCTTTAAAATCTCAGAAAAGTGCTGGAGATTAAGCTTATATTTCCCCACTGTCTAAATTAAAATTTCAGAGCAGTCAGTTGTAATAACGCTTACTGCTTACATAGAGACATTTGAATACTATTGTCATAGAAATATGTTGTTCAATGTAAGGCATTAAAAATTGTCCCATTAATAAAGTCTTCCAGATAATGTGAATGTTCTGTGTCTTTTGTTTGGTAAAACTTTATACTTTCTTCAATAATCCTTCTTCACTGAAGTTATTGCTTACTATTATTAATATTACCATAGCTCTTAGAAGCCCAGTTAGAGGCCAGGATCCCTATGCATAAGATACAAGCCAAGAAGACAAACCCCATCCAAAGAATTTTCAAACTAAGTATAAGACGAGACAACAGATGGAGTGAGACAGATGGTTGGAGGCTGGGAATGGTAATATAAAGCCCAGAGAMAATATTAAACAGTGGTTTTAAAATACTGTGAGTTTAAGCATTGTCAAATGCTTTGAAGACAGCATGAAAAAACAGAATTTTAATTGGGGTTCTGAGGAATTACAATGAAGATCTGAAGATATCTAGAAAGGCCTTCTTCATTTGGTGGGGAAACTGACTTTATATATATATATATATATGTGTTTTTATATACATGTATACTTGTCCGAAATGTTGGTAAGCAATGATCATTTAACTTCTATTTGTGCATAACATTACTCCCAGCTGAGGTGAGATGAGAGAAAAACATACCTGAAAAACAATTTAGATGAGACCAGAGAATGAGAACCAGGAAAGAGAGTTAATTTGCCAGTACTTGGATCTCTTTATGATATCTAATTTATGTCTACCTTTGCATTCTGAGAATGTGTTCCATCATCAGATGACATTTTTAAGGCTGATAATGTCTGTGTGAGGTGCATCAACCTCCAGCATGCTCAGCCTCTGAGTATATAAGTAGTGCATAAATACAGTGTATGTAGCAGGACTACAGGACAAAGAATGAGGGTGAAGTAAAGGACACAAAATCGATGTTCATGTGGGTACATTTCTTCATCTCTGTAAAGAAACCTCATATTTCCATGTTCAAGTGATCATTCACATGCAGTTTTATACTGTCAGTGCTTTGAACAGTAGCTTATATGCTTCAGCTCCATGGTGATGAGACCTACAGTCTTTTGTATGAACAGAGATTACCAAAAAACACTTAAGTTCCACATACCTCTAGGTGAAGGTCCGGAACTTTACAAGTATGAGGAACAGAAACAATTTATCTTGAGGTCAGTAATATACTTTGAGCTCTGGTGGAATTCTCTAGATAGCAGGTGGAAATCCTGCCTTGGTTGTCTTGCAGCATGTCCTGACATAGTCTACCATCCACAATGACATGCTTCTCATGGAGGTAATTTCCTTGATTCCCACACTTATTCACAGATATAACTAATAATCTTCTTCTTGTGCTTGAGGAGAAAACAAGTATTGATTCAGATGCTGACACAAGAAGTTCACATAATGTCAAAAAGCTTGACTTTACCATGTTGTTATTGAAAAGAAGACACTGGATATCTTCTGAATTTTCTCTTCCAGATAGCTACCATGGGCTCGAGTTACTTCCTTTGGGGTCAGTATGTAGAATGAAAGCCCAATAGCCCCCCAAATTTCTACAGCAATTCTAGTAACAAGTGGTTCTGMGAATGGCTAGTCAAGAGAAGGGAAACCAAGTGGGATAGAAAAAAACGGATTTAAGAAGGTCAGGAGAAACTTTTTCACCATCAGGACAGTCAAGCAGTGAAGAAGATTGCACAGAGCAATTGTGGAACTTGACCCTTTTCTGAGCAAGAGGTTGGACAAGAGACTACCTGTGGTTCTTTCTAGCCTGAATTATCCTATGATCCTAATGCATCCCACTTCAGAACTGAAAGCCTCCTTACTGGAGGAAGGAACTCTGAACTCTGAACTATACAGAACTGGAGGTGAAGTCACGATGCTTCATTACATGCCCATAATTCAAGGGAGCTGCTGTTGAAATGTTTCTTCACTAAGACAGTAGAAGTATCTGACTCCAGAATACTAGGCTGCAATATTGCCATTCTGTAATATTGCCTGTTCTGTAAACAGAACAAGGACAGAAGCCAACTTTGAGAGACACCACCAGTGTGAGACTCAGTTACATTCTTGTCTTCAGGCTTTCTGTTCCTTTGAATGCAAAGTAATGGCTTGGAAATAAAATAAATTCTGGTCAGGGATCAGTTTTTCAAAAGTAAAGGCTGGATACTGGAGTAAAAATGAGCTTTTCCTCATAAAAAGATTGGAATCTAAACTTTAGCTTTCACACTTAATATTTTTAGAAAAAAAWGAAAAAAGAAAACAACAAATATATACTTTTAGTTTGTTATTCTTTTTGCATTCTAAATTTGTTTCTTGTTTTTATATTATTCCTTTCCTTTTTTGCAATGCACAGAATTGTCTTGTTTAGACTGCACTAGTTTTTAGGTTTTTCCTTCTCTTTTATCCTATTGCATACCTTTATAATTATGTAATATGAGAAAATAAGAAAAGTTTTAAGAAGTTACAAAAAAGGGCATAAAAAGGGAAAATATCTTTATCTATGCAAAAAATATAACAATTCAGGTCCTCAACTCATTCATTCTGTTGGTATTAGTTTGAAAGTGTGAGAAGAAAGAAGAAAACAAAACAAGTTATAGAAGTTAAAAAAAAGTTTATTATGTCAAAATGAAATAACAATTTTGAAAACAGCAAACATTTCAAATAACTTGAGAGATTTTTTGAAAAATTTCACACTGTAAAAAGTGTCATTTTTTCTATCCAGATTAAAAGAAAAACACAGAATGTCACTCTCCAGTGAAACTTTTTAAATTACAAATATTTCAATCAGCTGTAGAGAAAAATAATTACGATATGATCCTTTCTATATGAATCCCTCTTATTTTTCCCTGAATCAGACTATGCATTTGAGGAAGACAAAGATATCTAAACTTTGACTTTGAGTATTTTAAAAGAAATCATGTTCCCTTTCTTTGCTGTTATATAAATTGCCCCCCCCYTTTTTTTTTAATACCAGTTTAATTCATGTACATTCAGTGTTTAGTCATGCATGTTGCATTCTGGATCAAATGAATAACATTTGTGTAGTATTACTGAAACAATAAAGGAATGGATAATGTCTCGTTTTCCTTAGGCATTAATTGCAGAGTATAAATAACTCTCATTTCTTTGAGTCTTCTTAGGGGATCATAGGTCCATTTTTTCTCAATGTTTCTATAGTTCTGGAATTAACAGTATGGTTCATGACAACTTTTTAAAGAAGCATTTTTGCAATGTCAAAAACACTTCATAACAAGTAGACTGTACATGAAGACCAGAGTTTTCTTGAGTGGAAGGTATGTATGCATGTGTATTTGGGAGACTTTTTTTCCTTTTTTTTCCCTTTGTAGTGGTCAAAAGGCTTCAGATTAACTGATATTTTCATAGCCTAAGTGTGTCTGAAAATAAGGCTACTAAGACAAATGTTTAATTTTAAATACATGGTTTTAGGCCTGGAGAGTTAGGAATATTGTTTTATATTACTGTTAGGTCAATTAAACCACAGTCTCAGTTACAAAGATATGGAAAAGGTAATATTTTTCTCTCAGTTGTAAGAACAGTATCTGTATAGGTTTCAGTATGTTTTGACACAAACTATATGAAAAGAAATTGATTGTCACACATTYGTTATTCTCAAGGCTTCTGAAATAACATGAAGTGAGGAAAGCTAATAGTCCTGTACATTAAATCACACTTTGTTACATTAGATTTTCTCAAGTAATTAGCAATACTTAAACATATCGTAAGAGAAATAGTTTTCACAAAGGATCCCCAAAAGAACACTCCCGCTGTCTTCCAGTCACTCTGGAGAACTTATTACTAGGTGGCCTCAATTTTTTTAATCTCCTTTGGTATCTGATTTTCTTGTTTAGTTCTCTTATGCTGATATAAGTGCTCCTCCTCAGAAAGCATGTTTTGAGCTGTTTAACTATGAACTGTTTTTTAAATCTATGACACAATATTTTATGGTTAGATTTTCAGGCTATGCTTTTAGAAAAGTACCGCTACTGTTCACTTTTTTCTTTCTTGTCAGGAAGTATGCTATCAGTAAAATATATTTATTGCAATCCAGTTGTGCTAGGCTTTGGACCAATGATACTGTTCTTTCCTTATAAACYGTCCTCTATTGTTTATTTTTTCCCACATGAGCACTCTGCTGCACTTGCATTCTTTCTTTACACTCCCGTCATCTTAATAACAAATGTCTAAGTTCTCCATATAAACGAGAAATTAATAGGAGGGGGAAAGGAAAATAAATTGCAATGTTCTTAGCAATTTCAGATTATCAAATCCCAATGAAGATTAGATTAATCTACTTCTTCCCACTTATAAAGAAAATCATTCTTTTAAACAAAGCTGGAAATAATTGCTGTTAACTTTCGCTATTTCTCTCCTGTAAACACAACAAACAAAGCACAACGTCATATAACCAGCAAAAAGAAAGTGGCTGAAGCCTGTGCAATTTCTCATATAGACTTTACGGGCCTCTGCAAATGTTTTGTTATACAGATATTTTTCCACAAAGAAAAAAACTGGCTAGGAGGTTCATGGACGGTATTGAAAATATTAAGCTAGCTGGAACACTAGTAAAATGAAATACAATACAATAATGAAAGAAGTATTTCAAACAATTCACTCAAGGCCTAAATGAAATTAGAACCTTCTTATAAATGTGGGGAGCAATTATTTTATGAATTTATCAGGATCAGAAATTATCTTTAAAATTTCCTTAAGGATACTTAATTACTTAAATTAGAAAACATGTTTATTTTCTGATGCAGGTTTGCATCGTCCTACTTTATTATGAGGAGATAGGAGAAGTTTAATTGTAATATTTTTTGAAGATGTGAGCTAAGAAATGCCACAAGTAGATCAGGTATTCATTGAACAGTAACTATGGAAGCAATCAAGAGAAAGGGGTGACAGTATAGAATCCTGTTGCTTATTGTTGGCTCTTCCCATGGTGTTAAGCACTCTTAATGCTTATTGTCTTCAGTGGATGTTGAGAACATTCACTAATTTTTTTAATGCTCAGTTCACTGATTGGAATGTATGCCCATGAAAATATTCTTCCTCTGTTTTTTGCTCTATCCAAATACTAAAAATCAAACTCAATCAGTTCTGTATTGTCATTAAAATATATGTTCACCAGTACATGAGCTTTTGGCAGACTGAATGTATACAACACCAAATCTGTTTCAAAGCTTTGAACA
Source organism: Apteryx rowi (assembly GCF_003343035.1). Classification (NCBI taxonomy): domain Eukaryota; kingdom Metazoa; phylum Chordata; class Aves; order Apterygiformes; family Apterygidae; genus Apteryx; species Apteryx rowi. The sequence continues at coordinate 88,901 of NW_020447291.1, read as the reverse complement.
TTTTTTAAAGATGTGTTAAAGGAAGAGGGAGCACAGTTGTTTGAACCACAACGACATTGTGTCATCCATGGTACCAGGTAGAAAAAAAAATAATACTGGTGCACTCTTAAGCTTCACAGAACAAACTCTCTTGATAACATATTATAATCAATAACAAAGAAGTCTAAATTGCAATCCAGTCTTCTCCTATAAAAAATGAAACTTTTCCTAGTTACAGTATATCCAACTTACCTGAAGGATCATTGAAGATTTCTGCTCAGAAGGAAACTGTTATCCCTATGAAATTAAAACATTTATGAGGAACAGCTTGATGACTGAACAGTTCCTTCCTTTGTAATGCTAATTATTCTTATAAAAAAAGCCACAAATAGAAATGGGATGAGAAAATGGGCTGTATCCAGTTTCAGACACCAAACATGTAAAACATGACTTTCAGATGAGCAAATATTTCTCATAAAATATGCTAAGACTGCATATTTTCATGTGAAGATCATTACTTCTTTAGTGTCAGACTCACAAAGGTGCTAAATGGTGTTAAAAAGTGACCTCAGTGGATTTGGAACATAACTTTACTTATATAGATTTGTAAATTTGATCACATGGCTATGCTAGTCCACATATAGTATTTAATATATTTTAATTAAATTCGAATCAATGTTAATGAATATCTTGAAATGAGGTCTCTCTGACATTAGTTTTGACAACAACAAAAAAAACCCTGCTGTGCTTCTGTGTACTTCTGTGGCTCTCATTGTGTTTACAACTCACYGTTGCAAGTGAAACTTAAGGCACGTGCTCAGGTATATAAGTACAGCTTTAGTCAGAAGTCTGAGGTTAAGTGCATATGCTTAAGTGCTTTAATTTTAAGAACAATTACTTTTTATTTATAACACTACTGCTGACATAAATCCAAAAAGAGAGAGAAGACTGGAAGTCATCTTTTTATGTGCATATTTATAAAACACATGCAGTCTTCACAGTTTTCATACAATAGATTCTGCTTTATCAGCAGTATTAGTAGGTTGTCATTTCGTCTAGGTTTGAATGCCTCACTCATAGTCTCATGCCATCTATCCAATTCTATAGATTCATATTAATAGTAGTTATTAATTTTATTGCTGTAATGCTCATGGCAGAACTTTATTGACCTTCAAATAGCTCCAAAGGGCTTTCAGGGTACAGGCAAAAGGCAACAAGATGGATACAGGCAAACAAACAGAAAGTTAAAGGAAATGATGAACTAATATTGGTCAAGCACAATAACATGATAATAACTGTCAAGTGTTTTTTTGGCTGGCATCACACACAGGGACAGTAAGGATTACTAGATTATATTTGATGTGACAGAAGAAAAGGAATCAGAAAAGAGGAAGAAAATAAAGGCTGATATTAAAATRAGAACAATCTATGAGAATAAATTGTGCAGCATCATTCTGGAAGTTCTTGGGCACTACAAAGAAGATCGAGTCAAAGTTTTTTACTAATCCATGTCTTTAATGAAACGGTTAATGTCATCACTGAGGAAGAGACTAGGAAAAGAAAGAGAGGGATCTCTCTATACTATTTGTTATGAAATATTAGTTTTAAAAAAATCTGTTGTACTGTTGGGACTAGGTCAATTGCCACCACTCAGAGGAGTCAAGGAAACTTCCATGTCCTGGATGAAGAGAGTATTTAATAGTTTTTCTTTATTCTAAAGGCTGGGGCAAAAAAGAACTTCACAGATCTTTTGGGAATGCCTGGAAGAGATCTAAATTCCACAGCACTTTTTGCCAACCAGGCAGCATCATGACACCCTCCTTATGAATAACTGCATCATACCCAACAGTTGCAGTCTTCCAAAGGACAGTAGGACAGTTACTCTTACAGGAATGAGTCAATATTGCATTTATTAAAGCCAAAACAAAGTATGATAGAAAAGGACTGTTGTTATGGGACAGTTGGATTAATTTCCATGCTTAAACTATTAGAGAAAATTGTTAAAGAAAAACCTAGGAAAAAATAGTGCCCTTTAGTTTTAAAATGTGATTTTTACTTTTAGAAAGTTAAGTTTTCATAGTATATGTTTTAGAGCTCTTGTAGTCAAAGATCTGTTTATTGTCAAGACTGGACACCTACAGTGACTTCTTTATACTAGTCTAGCTTAACCTGTGAAAATCTTTTGTAAGTTGTAAAAGAAGTATTCATCTTGAATAGCCAGAAAAGCCTTTTCTCTCTTTTGAAATTTCAGGAAAATCTTTATTAGTGCTTATGTTTTCTGTGATATTTAAGCATGGACACCCATCCACTTTGAATTAGCTGTGATCATCAGTGCCTTCAGCATGGGCTACTGAGCATAGATAATGACTTGCAATGAGTACTGACCAGTGCTGGTTCTGAAAAGACTGAAAAGACCTGCAGTCCCTCAGCACTAAGTATTATGAAAAAAGAGAAGAAGGAAGAGAAGAGAATCAAATATTTCATAATAGGGGAAGAGTTGTGGAAATAATTCCACTAATGTTTCAATAAAGTGTTTATTTGAATGGAGATATAGGATGGACAAGATAAACATATTCATTTCCTACATAATAGGTCTTAAGGTGTTGCTAAATCTAGATCCCTAGTCTAGGACATTTAAGACTGGGGAGGAGGAAGCTATTATACTCATTTAGAACTTCAATAGTGTGTATGAAAGTACTTGTTTAAGGTCACATCTCACTTTTGCATTATATAGATTTAATGATGATAACAAAAGAAAAGAGATATGTAGGTATTCCCCTCTCACATTGCTCTTCCTCTGGCTAATTCCAACACTTAAGGAGAAACAGGATGGTGAGCACTGAATTATAAAAAAAATGCAGGATGTATCCAGTCTGTTCTTACTTTTGGAGGCCACAGGTCACCACAGCGAAGACTTGAAAAAGGTCATGTCTCTGTTAGCAACACACAGCAAAGGAATTACTCTAATTTTTTTAATATAATAAATTTGTATCTGAGAATTTCCAAAGTTCCTTTATAGCATTAAACTCCTAATAGAGTAATAACAATTTTGCTACTTACGAGCTGATACCTACTAAAGGAGTGCAGATCCTACCATTGTGTCACATACTGCCAAGGTAAATTTAGTATTTTTTTAAAGACTTAACATTTTTCAGACTTAACATTTTCCGGGTAACTTCCTAAATTGCCTATTTTAGATTAAGTATGGCACAATATAGTCCTATTTTTATATGTCTAAAGGAAATTGCTCACTGATCCTTTAGCTGTAGCCTTTGTTAAAATTAAAAAACCTGCAGCCTAAGTCTGAGTAGTTAATATTATTTTTCCAAAAACTAGAAAAAAATATTCCATATTCAGTTTTCCCTGCTGCTTTGATAGATAAAATGCATACGGAAAAATAGATTTGGTTATAAAAACAATCAAGTCCTGTAAGTAATATTTCGTGAATATTTCACTTCAYTATCCACGCTCTCAACTTGAGATGATTTAGAATTTTTTTTTCTATATTTGGTAGGAATTTATAAGTAATGAATTTTCTGAAAAATAAAGGAGATGAATAAATTAGAATGAATGTCTGCCCAGCTATTCAATACACTTGTTTGTATTTAGAGATATTTTAATTCAAGAGCCTGCTTTTTTTGACAACTGGGTTATATTCTGTGGACTGTAGAGCTGGCAACTTACCAGAGATGAGAACACTAGAAAATAAGACTCTTTAAGCTCTTTTTAAAAAACTCAGACCTGGGTTTCCATTTTGATCTCTTTTGCCTCTAGGATCTTCAGCACAGCACTACTGTGTATCTCTGACCTATCTCATCTCATCTTTTCATGATCCTTAAAGAGCTTTCAAAGCCTCTTAAGTATAATGTGATGTCAAAGCATTCATTAATTTACCAAATGAACATCTCAAGTTGAAAAATTCACTGAATTTGTTTATAATAGAGAATATGTTAAAACTATACAGCAATTGATCTCTGTCCCGTAAGTGTTCAGCTTATTAAAGTTAAGTAACTTTAATGGCCATGTACTCTATATTATTTCTCACTGAATAATCAGTAGTAGGCCCTGACTTCTCCACTGAACTGTAGAAGGGCACATTTCAAATTGTTCATCTCCTAATGGTGTCCCCTTCCTCTTCTAAAAGGAATTTCTGAACAGCAGTCAAGTTCAATTTGTTATTAATCCATTTGGCATCTTTGAAGATTTTTGTCTGGGACTCTATTTTTGTTCAATATTAAGACTCAATTCTTCTTTGTCTTGTCTTGACATTATATATATTCAATATAACTTTGCTCATTTCAGTGCCATTAGTCCATCTGTCTTCTGTTTTCTAATTCTGAAGCAATCCCTGAACATAACTAAAATCATTTCACAGCAGAAAGAGGGAATTCTCTTAATCACTTACACCATATTCCTCTGTAACTATTTTTTTTTCCCAAGGCACTAGAAGTGAGATATCCTCCCCCTGCTGCTTTCCCAGTGGAGGTTTCTTTGTTCTGTATCATAAGACTTTATGCAGTCTTTGGATGTTTTGAGCAAGTCACATCTGAAAAAAAGTTATTACAGTTCTCCCAGGAGAAAAGCTGGTAAAGTTAATCTGATGTTTATATTATCAAACCAATACTTTCCAGGAAGTGCAGGTTTTTCTCCATTCTATGGTTAGATTAGGACTTTGCAGTCCTTTACATTTCTTGGATTAGGTTTGGGAAGGAGCGACAATAACTATGAACATAAGTGGACTTTTATTTTCTTTACTTCCAAACTCTTTCAGCCTACTCATACTGTTGAAATTACTACAAAATTCACCTTCGTTTGCTAATCACTGTCTCTGCTACAGCTCTTTCTGTTATGCTACTGTAGATTGTCTTAAAAAAGACAGGTGTGCAGTATCTTTCCTGTTGGTCAATAGTAAATGAAACTGTACCTACAGTATACACAGACAATATACAAATATACAGACAAAAATAATGAGAAACAAGTCATTTGCTAGCACTTCCGTATTTCCATTTACTTCAGTTAAGCTTACCTGTCTATACTAGATATCAAACAAACAAAATCCCAGACCTGACATATAACCTTGAAAAATTATCTATCCCATGCTAAAGACAAAATTGAATACCCTTAAATCACTCCTGACAGAAAGTTGTCTAACTTGCTCTTCAAAACCTCCAAGGAAGAGGATTCCTTAAATTCCTGAGTAAAATATTCCAAAGTTTCATTGCATTTACTAACAGAAAGCTTTTCCTAATTTCGAGCCATAATCTGCAGTGCTCCAGCTCACATCATTAGTTTTACTACTATCCACTCATGTATGGACAATAGGGTTTTCTTTCTTCTTTGTTGCAGCCTTTTGCTTATATAAAGACTATTATTGTCTCTCCTCTCAATATCTTCTCTATGCTAAAAAAACACTGTCTTTCAACTTTTCCTCATAAATCACTATTTTTGGACCTCCACTTCTTCATGTTGCTTGCTGATGGGTTCTCTCAAACTATTGTACATCCTTGACATTTAGTGCTTGAACATGAACACAGTACTCCAGTGAGGGCATTCTTGTGCAGCGTGGGATGGATGGATTACTTTGTGTGTATCTACTTTTTACCTGCCAGTATGACGCTTGTCTTTCTTCACAGTGGTATGACACTGTTTTCTAATATTTAATTATGACCCATTCTAGCATCCAATCCTTTCCTGTTACTGATTTCTTAGTTACACTTTTCCAAAGTGTATTTGTTCAGCTGATTATATGTAAGTGTAATAATTTGCATTTTATTTATTTATTAACAATTTATCCCATTTGCCAGGATTTTCTGAATTACAATTTAGAGTGAGAACCAATCCCTATAATTTCTACAAAACTGTTTTTCTTAAAAAAGACCCAAGGAATTATTCATAGTATTTCATATTATGAAAGGGGTGAAGGAGAAAGGTAAGGCAGAAACTGAGATAACCTCACAGAAGCAGTCAAGACATTTGCTACTTAATACCTCCTGGAAAGGAACACTTGCCTCCTCACCATTTAAAAAAAAAACTTTCACTTTTATGTGATAAATAAACACTGATGTCTACWTACTCTTACAGGATCTAATGCACTACGTAAGAATCTCACAAACATCATTGCATCTAGCATTGTAATATCCTTAAGATACAAACTCATTATTATTACTTTCATATTCCAGAGGCAAAGAAATGTTGGCTCACCCACAGGGAGTATGTGGCACTTAGAAACTGAACATGGATCTTCTGTGTCCCAGCTGAGAGCCTTGCCCACAAGCTTACTTTCACTGCTCTAAGCTTCTTTCATCTTCAGAACTGTCGTTAATACTAATGAAATATACACGAATAAAGCCTAACGAACTATCAACTCTTTCTTTAAGCTATTCTTCACATTCGGAATGACTTTAGAGCTTTTTCCTAGCAGGTGTCACACTTGCAAGTGGTGTTCCTCAAGCACGATAGTGCTGTCGATAGAAAGATCTTATGCTGGATTTCTTGCATCATGAAATCCAGCTTTCATAATCTTTTTTTTTTTTTTAAATAAATTAGTAGGAATTGCTGACAGGTCACAGGTCAGCCTTCTGATCTGGTAATATTATTGCTCCCTTTTCCTTTCAAAAATGTTGTTTCAGTTGTCTCTTTAAAAACACCTGCAGTTATTCTGCTTCCTTGGTCATACTTCCTTCAACCATTTTTTTTTCCCCTTTCTGTTTCTGTATTTCGTTTTTCAGTCTCTCCTCTGCTCTAGTCAGTCAAATATGCTCAACACTTCTAAACAGTCTAAGCCATGTCTCTATTCATTGAATGACTGAAATCTTTTTTCTGGATTTGTCTTCTGTCTTTCAAGCTCTGTGTTTTTCATTATAAAGTTATTTGCTTGAGGATAACTGTATGTTCTTTTGATGAGAAAGTGCTGCTTTGTCTGTTCTTTAGCTCAAGGAATTTTTTTTGCAAATAAAGGATATTCTGTATTGACAAATGCAAAAAGGTTTGTGGGCTAGATTTTCCACTACATACATGGAACAGAAGCAAGGGGATTTTCTTCTTTCCTCTGCATCCCCATTCAGAGACCAGAATAAAATTGATGTCAAGCCAATAGGGTTGCTATGGGTTCTGTTTGCACTGGGCCTTGTCCTCTCTTTCTTTTTTTGCTGTTCCAAGAGTTTATCAGGTAAATTGCAATAATTTTTATGGAAGCTTTTGGCAAGTTTCCCAAACACGGTTCACTTATTTTGTCTTGTTTTCCATTGAAACAGGGGTAGCAAAGACAATCTTTTAGAATCTTATGTGTCCTTTTTCTCACAAAATTTTTCTGAGCACAGCCAGAGTGGCTTTTGCTGGAAAAGGTTTCAGAAATAAAGCAGAAAATTTTCTAACTTCTCCAGCTCAATAATTTTGTTTTTCTTCTCAGTATATTGTTTGCTCTTTTGTCCCCTAGCAAGCATCTTGAAGCACTTCTGGTCTGTATGGAAAGAATGTTAGGAAGTATGGAAAATGGATGGGGAATTTCTTTGGCTGTAAAGAATTGGGTAATTGATGCATACAACTGTAACAGCGCTCAAAAAAAAAAACAAAAAAAAACCAGTGTATCCAGATTGAAATAAAATGGTGCTTGTAGAAAGTTAATCAGAGTATAACATTTACATAGACTTTTAAAAAAGGGGGGAAAAAAAAGCAAAACTTGTCATGAAAGTTCAGAGTGTTGGTTCAACACTAAACAAATTCATTTTTATTACACACAGTTTTCAGAACTTTTAAGAACATCACTACTTTTTTCATCAATTTCCTTTAGTGCTGATTATATGCAGTTATAATACAATAATTTTTTATAGCTCTATGCTAGGACCAGGATGAAGAACATGGAGAAAGAGGATTATTTGGTTATCAACATGCTTTGTAAAGTTAAAAATTCTAATAACACCAAAACATTAACTACGGACAAATATTGGCCTCTCTGGAGTCTATTTTGACCTCAGATACTAATCACAAGAGGGCTGTGTAATGCTTTAACAATGTGAAATKTATTTTATGATTTTAAGAACATTAAAAGAAAATTTTATTAAATATGGTATTTCATGAATTTTGACTTTACAGATGTCATTTGTTAAATTAAAAAATGTGATATCCAGGATTAAATGTGGCTGATAAAATAGTTATTAAAATCTTAACATTTTATTATTAATTGTTCTATTATTTCATTGTATTAAATGCTTTGTTATATGAACAGTAAAATCAAAGTGATTTTATAATATCCAAAATGTTTTGAATTTTCAAAAAAGGTTTCTGGATGACTACCAAATTTTACACAGTTCTGTTAAGTAGAAAGAAAGTAACATTTCTAGTCTTCTGAGCTGCACTCAAGATTTTGCTAACAATTTAAGTCCTTTGACATTTTGTTTCATAATGGCAATTCACCCTAAATCCTGTGCAGTTATGACTAAAAATGGTCACCTACATTTTAACCCACCATAACTCAGAATCCAATTTTAAAATTTCAGTCCTTTTAGTCTAATTCAATAAAGTATTAAAATACCTGCCTAACTTAAAACAAATGAGCTGATTATGGACTCTCGTATAAGATTCTCCTTTATAAGAAAATGCTACATCATGCAAATAAATATTTTTGGAAACTTACTACTAATTAACATGGGAAGATTGAGAGTGATTTGGGTTTCCAGATTTCCTAACTTTTGAGAAGCTTTTTTATTGATATCTACGATTTGGTGACTTCAAGACTTCGCAGTTCCTTGCAAAGAATGTGAAAGTTGTAAGTATTCCTTATGAAGAAAGYGCTCTCAGGGGGTCAAGGCTCCTTTGTTCTGCAGCAGGAGATACTCTTGCCTAATAATAACGTTCTCACCTGCCCTTAATTGATGAGAGGCTTTTGAAGAAGGGCACAACCAGCTGTTGAATTTCATTTACCAAAACAAAAATCAAAAAGCCAGCAAAACCCACCACAAGAAATGCACAGATATGTTCTGATTGTTCCGTGACTTTCAAAATAACTTACTTTCCATTTTTCCAGCTTTTGGTATGAATCAAAACGAAAACTATCTTCAACTGCCACATGAAGGAAATGTCAGGCTGCTTGGAGTACTTCAGCTCAAGTTCACCATTAAAAGTTTATGCGTTTAAAATTTGTTTGGATGATAGAGAATGTTAATTCTCAGCATTTATAAGATTGGTACAGTACATGTATCTTTCAAAACAATGTGATGAAAACATACTTTTTTTTGATAATACTTTTATAGTAGAACAGAAACTTTTACAGCACAAAGATATAGGTGAGTACATTAGCTGTCTCATTATCAGACTAACCTAATTTTTTGTGGTTAAACTACATTAACAGCATTGATTGATAACTAATTGCAAAAACAAATTCCTGCAAAGTGTGCAGTATAAAAATCTAGACTGGTAGGCAAACTGTTTAACTGAAGTTTAGCTATCTTATCCCTTGATTCTACAAGTGCAGGAACTATTTCTTCAGTAATTTATTCATCAAAGACCTTACAAGATAAATTTTATTAGAATATGCCTCTGAAATATCTTTATTAGCAGATTTTGATATTTGCTAGGCAACTTGCAATACATTTTTGGTGATTCAGATTCACTTCTAAGACATTCCTCTCTTTTAAGAGAGATAAGATGTGTGGTATTCATCCAAATTTTTTTAAGTAAACGGAAAAATCCCTTTTAACTTCAGTAGACTTGATCAGGACCTTGTAGGACAAGAACAAACAGAAAGGAAATAGGATAACACATTCGAGAGGATCAGTTGACTCTGCTAGTATAACAATGAGCAGCAAGAATTGTTTTCAAACTTTTACGAACGCACAGAAAGTGTAAAATTTGAAACCATGCATAGATCATGCATAGATCAGTATCACTGTGCAAGGTTTACAAAGGTTACAAGGTTGGATGCATAGTTTTACATTTCTGAGACACATATTTAGTTTGAATATTCAGCTTAAAAAATCATGCTACAAATTATTTCAATATCTTTTAAAGTTACATCATTCTGTACTATATTCCTTTCTTTGTTTATTATAGAGATAGGATATCATCTAATCCCTGGTCTTTATCTTCTTCATTTTATTTTCCATTTTATTGCCTCTTCTCATATCCTTTGCTTTTTATACGAGTAGGATACCTGTCATGTAACTTGAGCCACTTGGCTGAACTTTTAGCTCCCTCTGTGGTCAAAATATATAAAGATGTATTTCCACAGGAGGATGTAAGCCTTCTGTGATAGGATGCAGCGAGTCATTATCTGGAGATGCTTTTTCCTTTCTCCATTGATTTTAAAAGGAACCTGAAAAATTGGATTAGACTAGACTATTAGGTTTCAGATAACATGAGCCCACTGCAGATGCCTTGGTGAATAGCTATTGTCTTATGTAGCTTAGTAGTAGTGAATATGCCTGTTAACTAGTGATGCAACTCCACTGCACACACGTGTGTCATCTGAAGCACAGAAATTTCCGTCATATATTCCTTCTGTGTCTGATCTTTCTTTATAGATATGTATCACCCACCCACTATCTAGTAACTTCTTTAAAACTTCAGGGCATTTTCCATTTCATTCTTCTTCCACTGCCACTACTTCTATTTCATCTAGACACAAAAAATTATCTAGTTTCTATCCCATCTTTCTGACTGATCATATTTCTTCATTGCTAAGCATGGGGAAAATCTGTTATTAAATCCGTCTAAGCCATAATATTCTGACAACTTTGTGCATTCTAAACTGTGGGTTAGAATATATATATATATATATATATTCTTGAAGATACGTATATTATATTGGCTAAACTTCATTATATATGATTATTGAAATGACAAAGTGCATGATCTTTAAGATACTCTTAACTCATGAAGCTCTTTCAGGGTTTATTCTTTGGCAATGATGAATTTTCATTTGGAGAGTTTTGAGATTCAGTAAACACATAACCCAGAATTCCACTTTGAAAGTCATTTCAGGCATTTGATTTTATGATGGATCCCAGAGCTGAATTGTTATGACTGTTAGAATGAGACACTGGGTGACATTATGAGAGCAGAATAACAAAAAAAAGAGTGCCATCTATATTGCATTCTAGAATATTATTTCCTACAAAAGTTGATTTATTTTATTGTACAACACTACGATCACAAGGTTATTTAAATGGAATCTAACAGCAGACTTGCATATTAGGCAAACTACTGCCTACCTTTTGAAAAAAAATAAAATTATGCTTCCAGACAGATTATGGTTTCACAATAGACAGAATAAGATAGCTGAGAACCATACTGTCTCCAGAGGCACAGTCTCATTGTGTATGCTGAGAGGCTGGGGTGAAAGGAAAATCCAGCTACTCAATTATACCTCCTGAATCACAATGAAGCACAGTCAATGTTTGCATTCAGACAGATATTCATGAGCCAGCCACTCTTTTTTTGGTCCCAGTAGCAAGCCACAAGTTGTCTGTTGGGGAGGGGGGGAGGTAGGAGGAGGAGGAGGAAGAGGAGGAGGAGGAGCACCTTCCAAACATTTCAGAAGGATCTGTTTACTTCAAAATGATATGTTCTGAATTTGGTCCTGGTAGGAATTTGAAGTGCCTCTTTTCTCTCCATTACATGGCAGATTCTCCTGTGCTTTAATCTGATGTCTCTGAATCAGGCAATGCAGAGAGGTTGCCTCAAAATAACTTTGTTGATGTGAGGGAAAAGCACAATGTGGTCAACAATGGTAAAGAAAYATGGAAGCACTATACAATAAAGCGCTGAGGCTTTAATAAACTGTACTCTGGCTTTGCTGTGTTTTGCCATTTGCTGAACTCCATTTCCATTAGCTAGCACTTTTTTAACTGTGGGTAGCTTGGAACAACTTCCAATTACCAAACACAGTACAATTATGAGCTTTCCTATCTTTTTGATGTTTCCATGCATTCTCAATCTTTATATGTTAGTTAGTTGTTCACAGCCAAAGGAACACCTCTTCTCTCAATTAAGCTGGTTTAAAAGAATTTTGACTTGCTTAATTAGCTTCTCTAGAACTGCTAATAACCACACATCCTCCACTGTGAACCATGTAATTATTGTGACATTAATTCTCTCCCTGGGATACTTTATTCTTGATGTGATCATTTCTCTTTTTCAATTGCTGGCTGGTGCTTTTACTACTGCAGAGTAATGAGCRCTATAAGACATGTTTGACTATTATTCAGTACCTTCAGTGTCCTCCTATATGATGCAGAGATTGTATCCATACATGATAACAGCATGCTGGTTACTAGTGATAAAGCATTAAAATAAGATAGTAATAAATTTCAGCAAAGGTATTGAAATATTGTGCAACTGTTTTCATGTATTTCTGTATCAACTTGTCACTCAAACRTATACATACTTCAGATAGTTTACAAAGTCAGAGCAGAATCATGAAAACAGGTTATTTCCTTTACTTTAATAACCTGAAATACCAAACATTAATACTGATTGCCTGAACAACACACAGCCCTTATAATTCCCTCTGCTTTAAGCCATTTTGTGTCTTCCAGAACCTAGGGAGATGAGTGTTGGCTTAGGTATTCGGGAGCAAGTCAAAGCAGCTACAAGTCTCTGTAATCTCTTTCTAGGTAACTAGAAAGACAATTCCTCTTTTTCTTTGTCAGATGCAGTAATTGGGAGTGGTGTTGAAGGAAACCGTACAATGTTTCTATAGTGCTAACTATCCCATAAGGCAAAGGTTGTTCCCAGTCATGAGACAGGCCTAATTTTAGAGCTGCTACAGCATTGAAAAGTAGAAGAATCTGGCTTGAAGAATCTGGATCAGTTTGTACATAGAGAAAGATTTTTCTGCAAAGGCAATCTGAAAATTCCCTAACAGGAGGGAAGGCTCTGCTACCTTATGATATCTAAACTTGGCTTCTGTCTGGCTGATGAAAGAAGAGCCTGTTACCTTGTCCTCTTAGACTTTGAGAGCAGCCAAGCTACATATGTGCCATACAGACTTAYACATCTGCATGACATACCCATCTGCGAAACTACTTTTTGGTACTCCATGATCATAGGTATGGAATTTTTGCTTTGTTCTAAGTTTTTATGGATATTGTTCCTTGCTTGATTTATTTCTTAGTCCCTCTTATAGTTCTGCAGACAGCCTTAAAAGTGGAAACAAATTGCAAAAAAATCTAGAATAAGCAAGATAGCTCTGAGGAGCATAAACACCACCAGTCATCTTCCTTGATTAATTAATTAATTTAGACATTAATTTAGATGCTTAGTAATGATACTTAAAATGTTAGCACTGTTAACTGTTTCACATAAGAAAAAAGAATTACATACTATCAGGGCCCTGAGGGCACTAATAGACCTTAATGCCCCTGACTGTTCTCACCTGGGGCCTCCACCCATCCCCCTGCCCGTGGGCCCAGGAGCCCCATTTCAATTCATCTTGGGGTCTTCAGTCCCTGCATGAGCTATGCTGTAAGAGTCCTTGGGCTCAGCCATGTCTTTAGTCCTGCCTCCTGGATTGACCTCAGACCCACACTGTAGGTAGCTCATCTCTTGGACYGATCCCTTGTTTGTACATTGTAGCTTGTCTCCAGCCCTGTCTCTGGCCCTTCCCTGATGAACTTTGGACCCRTGCTGTAGCCTTGTCTCTGGCCCTGTCTCCTGCTGCTGCTGCCTGGGTCCCCTGCATAGACCCCAGCMTTGGCTCACTCCTTGCCATTCCTGGGGCTCTCAAGAGTCCCCATCACCTGCCCCTGGTTCTGCCCACCGTTGTCGGACACCATGCCCATCAGTGAGGGCCTTGCTCGCGATGGGGTAACTCCCGGTGGYCCTTTCCTTAGGAGCAGGCTGTTCTTGCTGTTCCCTGACACATATCTGAAGAAATGTACTGTGTGACATACCCTGTTTGGTGCTTCGGGGGACAAATTTTATTTGTACATGGAGTTTGAAAGTGCACTGTACTCTTCTCAGTGTGACAGTTCCTTCCTTTATTGAAGACTTCATGTTAGACTTTAATCCTTCTTCTCCAGAGAGCACTGTTTCAATAATCACTATTCCCCATTTATTTAATAATCCCGAATTTGTACATACAGTACAACCCATGCAATAGTGTTTGTCCCTAAATGGCAACAACAACAAATCTGAATTTACTTCAGTATTAATGACCATTAACTCCTATTTCCACACTATATATAATCAGAATATTTTTATCCATTGCTAAGGCTTGTTATATAATTTTATATGGCCTGCAGTTGGCCTCTTGAAATCTAATTTACAGTTTCTGCCCCAGGAGGATAAGAACTGGTGCCTGTTCTCCATAGGCTATCTCCGAGAAACAATTCATGTTTGAACTCTGAATTTTTTCATGGTCAATTGTTTCTGTGATAGAAAAATAAACACATTTTTTTTCATGAAACACTGTAGGGGGAAAAAATGTAATTTATTTTCTAGACAAATATGCTATAATGGAGCCACTATCTGTATTAGAAGTTGCCATTTTGTATTTTACACAGCAAACACATGGAATTTTTACCTTTAACCACTCAATTCTTTTTGAATGTATGGCATGAACATCCATTTCTGTTAAATAACATCTGAGTAACATCTGGTAACTGGAATTGTACAAAATAATAATTTTGATATAGCATGGCAATGGGGGGAAGGAGGAAACCCAACAACCTACAAGCAAAATTCCTGCTCCAAACTGAAGTCCTAGGTACTTTTCTATAATCTTTCCATCCTCTATTCTAATATATTTTCATTATCCAAATGGCTATAAAAGCATTTTCTTCTGTTTTATTTCATTTCTAATTGAATTACTTCTTTATCTAAAGTGTGACTGCTATTGAATATATCCTATGGAGGTTCCCATTTGCCTTCTGACATGCAGCAAAGGTTGACCTGACCCTTTACTGCCACTAGCTTTTTTTGACTTAAACAAGGGGGAACTTTTATATTCGTATTTACATAAATGCAATATGTTCACATCCTTGCCCATTTATAAGGCTGCAAGTCGAAGTATCCTGATGGATTAAAATACAGGTAGCATAGTGGCAGCTACCCCAGGGAGACAGATTGCCTAGGGCTCTGAGGAAGATACATAAAAAGTTGGGCCTTCAAGAGCCAGGGAGTAGTCAGCCTGAAAGATGAGTTACTTGAGAGGACAACAGGTCAGAGTCTGAGCTATGAACAAGGGAGTTGCATAAATCTAGAGCAAAAGACTGGTCAAAACAAGAGACCTAAGGCCTAGAAAAGGTGACTTGGTAAAACCATGTGAGTTCAGAGATGCAGGTTGTCTGTAAGTGTAGAACAGAGTTACAGTTAGTTTGGGTCTGGCATTGTGCCACTAAGCCAATTACATTTTTGTCACTGACATACACCATTGCTACTATACCATACCACAGGAAGGCGGTATTTGGCTTGGGCTTTGTAATTACTGGACATCTGTTTTTGTTTTATTCCTTTATATTGTTCTTAAATGTGAACCACATTTATTTATTTATTTATTTATTTATTTATTAAGTTTCTCCAGGGGAGCAAAAGAAAGAAAGAAACAAACAAAACTGCTCACCAAAAAAAAACCCACTAAAAAAGAAAACACTTTTTTTTTAAAATGTAACTTGTTCTATTAATTCTTAGGAGATAAAAATCTCACAATCTCTACAGCTGTAGCTAGGACACCATTGACTGGCTGTAGCAAGAGTGCTGCTTTTTTCATGCTGAGTTTTATATAGGTTTGGAGTCAGGAAGAGAGGTCAACCTCACTATCTCTACAAACAAGTTTATAGATTTGGAGTGGGATGCGTTAGTCAAATCAAACTAAATTGCCACATGCAAACCTTTGGCAACCCTTGGAGAAAGCTATTTTCAGTAAAAACTTGCTGAGGTGTGCCATCTCTACAGAACACAAAGGCGGCTGGTAAAAGAGTTCATCAGAATTCTTCTTATTATCTATATACAATAACAATCTAATTCATTGATATTCAGATATATTGTTTAATATTCAGTATCCATTGATATTCAGTTTATCAGCTGATATTCACAGAACATTGAGTTCAACATACTGGACATTAAATGGGCATAAAATCAAGTGAAAATTTTGCCTTTCTGGAGCCATATAAAGCCATTTAATTCAATTAATTTAAATACAGAGTTTCCTTAGCTGAAAATGATTTGTAAGTCCTGAGCTAGTGTAGAATCAGCTACAGTTGGTGGTAATTCTATGACTTTTTTTTTTCAGCCTGTTGGCCAGAGCATTAAATACACACACTTAAAAAGGTTCCTTCTCAAAACTTTCCTTGCTGAAAGGAACTGACTGCTCCTTACGTACTGCTCTCTTACTGAGAATTTTTTCATATCTCTTTAATAAAAGTACTAACTGCAATTGCATCACTTAAATTACAATAATTTCATCAGAAAAATGACACAAATAATCATTAGAAACTAGTGCAAAACTTGCCCAACAAAATTATAGTAATACAACATGTTAGTTTAAGGCAATACTATGAAAGCAAGAAAATTCCTTTAAGAAGACTGGACAAGGTAAATCTGTTCAACTCTTTAGTGTGTTGCAGCAAGAGGAGATTTAACTGAAATTGCTATAAGTCTTATTATTTATATGTTGCACCTATATTTGTTTTTTGAGGATTCTAACTTGAAGGTCTTCATTTATTCGCATAACTTTTCAGGCTAAACATATATTTAAAAAAGAACGGAGGACCTAGAGATTTAAATTAGAAACAGGGTATTGCCTTGTTTCTTAATAATAAGGAGAATACATGCAAGCTAAATAAAGTGTGCTTTGGGCCCAATTTGGTATAGAGTAGTATTGTGGGGTTTTATCTACTCCGTCCTATGGGCCTATATTTCAGGTATGCTTCAATTTATGTTATGCTTCAATACCTCTCTATGATACTGCCCTTTAAAAATATGTTATTCATTTCTAAGTTTTCTTTTGGCCTCTCCTCATCAAGCAACAAGACAGCAAAGGAGATGTATCATYAGCCTGCAACTATGGTTAAAGAATTGTGAATAATGTCTAAGCATTAAATTAGCAATCAGTCTGCTGGCTCATCAAGAATGGTCCACCAGTTTTATTATCTATACACTATTTCAATGGCGTGTGGCAGACGAGGCAGGGATAAAAGGCATCTCTTTCCTCGTGTGTGATTGTAATCACACTGACTAACACTGAATACCCCAGAGGATGGATGGGGAGAGGGTGAAAATGTAGAGCCAATGGAAACAGTCCTCTCCAAGTCCCTCAAAAATTAAGATTTTTTTTTTGTTGTTTTGTTAAATACATGGTAAAGGAATGTAAAGGAATGATGTAATGGAGGCACTTTGCAGGGGGAGAGCGGGGTTAGGTTTTCTAATGGAGCCTGSTGATCTCCCACGTACCTGTCCCAGATATTGTTACACAAYCTCTCATTTCYCATCTCATCATTCCGAGTTTTCRCAGCTCCAGCCCCTCCTGTCTGGCAGCACACTGCTGTTGCTCCGCCACAGCCCCCCAGGTGCCAAGGGTGGCGGGGTGCAAGGGCTGTGGCCTCCAGTGGCCATTGGCAGCCGTTCTTTGGATGCCAGAAACTGCACTGTTTTGTCAAATATACTTTTCCTGTGTGTGTTTGGGGACAGGTTAGCATAGGAAGACAACTATAACCATGCTGGGTTAAACTGAAGGACTAAAAAAGAAGACATCAGTTTAAGTATATGAATGAAGTGCTTTGATCACTGAATAGCCATAACCCAAACCAATTTAATCCCACAATACACTGCTCCCAAAAATGGACCCAAAATACATTATCACTCTCCCCAGCCCAGTGGGAGAAGCATAAAGAATCTGAGGGCAGGCATATATTTTAATGTACTATAACCATAGAAAGGTGGTTACTTCTAACCTATACTCAAACAACTTATAATCAAGGACCTAGTTGCTAATATTCAGGCAACAGACTAATAAAATAGAAGTCTAAGACACGATTTGCCAGGTGGTTTTGTGTGATTTTTTTTTTCTTAAAGATATTGCCTGAAAAAGATCCAACCGTTTTTGTCTTTAAGAGTTTGAAAATAGCATGATTTCAAAGAATGGTGGTAGCTTAACTGTAGTACATTATCTCTACACAGGTGTATTATTAATATTTTTATTTATTATTACTTTTCTTAAAGCTCTTTTAGGATAGAAATCCATTTCAAATATATACTGATGTAGAGGCAAAGGGAAAATGCTAATAAAAATAATATCATTTATTTTTAATCTGTTTTCATTTAAAGTTCCTACTCACAGTAAGGAATGGCTGAAGAGGCAGCAAAAATCCATAGTGAATAGAAGTTAAAGTTTGAGACTGGTATTGAATCAGGATTCAGATTCACATTTTTTAACATCAGAAACTTATCAGCAGTTCTCATGGTGGTTACTGATGATAAAGTAGCACCCAGAAACCTAGAGTGCTATTGGGAACCAATTTTATTAGGATCCATACAAACACATAATAAGAGAAAGTCCCTGCCTCAAGCTATTTATAGTCTAAATAGGCAAGACAGACCATATGGAAGATGAAATAAGATAAAATAAAAGGTAAAAGAAATTAATGACTCCCAAAGGCTAAACAGCACAACTATTTTGGAGCAGAAAACAGCTCCTGAATTCTCATCCGCTGCACACCTAGACCTCTTGTGCCATAGATTTCATGAGATTATTATCCTGTATAAAGTGCTTATCTTTCCGAGTCTGGCTGCATTTGACTGAGAACCAAAATACAGTGGCTAAAGATTTACCTGGTCCATGCCTTCAGAGTGTACAAAACCTCACAAAGGACAAAAACTGCTTATCAGAGCCCAAGGAAGAGAAAGGCCGGTGGCAGACATCAAAATTTGTGTCATAGATCACAAGCAGCAATGATTACTTGCTTTGGGTTATGTCATATCTGAATGTAATTAATGCTGATAAGTACTACCTCCCCTGACAGAGGAGGCTTGTCCTGTGGTTTTACTGTTTATACGAGTATGTCAGGCAAAAGAAATAACATTTCAGAGATATCATTTCATAGATATCAAATATGGGCACTCATATTTGTTATGTGACCCAATCAAATATGTTATCATGATCTGATTTTTTAATCTATTACATGCTTAAAACCATACTTAAAGCTAGTATATCTCACCCTGTAGACTGATATTCCTAGCACTTCATTTTCTTTTCCTTTCTCTTAACTGACTGAGAGGGGAAGACGCATTCTGATTCTGTGATCTTCTTGTCCTCCTAAGCTTTAAAATTTAAGTTTCATTTGGATCTTGACAACCTTTTGTTTTTCTCCTTTTTTTTTTCCTTTTCTCCTTAAGGTGTTTTTTAAGCATCAAAGCTGAGTTCACTTTTACTCAGTACTCTTGCGTAGCACTGCAGCTCATTGTATTTTGCTTTGGCAGGGCAGGTCAAATCTAGCTCACTCTATTCACATGATGTATTCCAATAACCTTTGCCTTTCATTTTCATACTCTGTTGTTAAAATGGTCTATCAAAAATATCCCCATTGTGGCTGCAAGATTTTTTTAGAAAAAAATCTACTGGTAAGCAAGGCTTTTATTTTTGTGTGTACCAAAGTGAACTCTTCTTGCTAAATACAGGCATTAAAAGTCAGGCGATTCACAACTTCYCATCTTGAAATGACCACCTGCTCTATTGATTTTTTCATCAGTCTAGTCAGTAAATGTTTCAGCTTCATATATTCTCTCTTACACGGCATGCTATATTTTGGAGATGTCTTTTTTCCACTGCCTTTGATTTTTCTGTACCATCCACTCAGGCCTGAAGCAGATTCATCAATGACATTGTCCCTACAAGAGTCGCTAATCATCTCTTTGTTTTAAACTCTGAGAGTCTGTTCTCCAGACGCACACTCGATCTTTCTTTATCTTTTACAGTCTACTTCATCTGCAGAGCTCATCTCCTTCAAATTCTTTCAATTGCTTTCATCTCCTGTTTTGACGATCTTTCCTTTGATTACATCTTCTGGGAATCTTATTCCCATTCACTTTCTCTCAGGGTATTGACTGAAGGGTTTTGTCCCTGTTTTTCCTTTTTAAAGAGCACTATTTCACCCTTCCAGTATTACAGTTTTTTGTGCTGACCAGTCTCTATTATACTTCCTTAGCTTTCACCATCTGCTCTGTCCAAGATCCTGTTTTTCCCTACGATATATCCTCAGGGACATCCTGCTGCTAGTCTTTTCTTTTCTCTTGCATCTTTCTTCCAAAATCCTCTTCCTTGCCACTTGTCTGTCATCTCACACAACTAAACAGTCACACTGTCATTCACCTCACAATCTTGTGGTTATCTTTTGCTTTCTGTTTTTCTTCCCCTAAGCTTCCCAGATCTCATTATTTCATCCTCTGTAATGTTTGTATATCCCCTTCTTACATCAGCTTCACAGTGTAAAAATCCTGGAACATGCATTAGGTTCTATTGCATGCTCTGACCATTTTCTGTTCTGACTCTTCACAACTCCTCTCTCCAGGCCATCCAGTGTGCAACTATGATGAAACTATTTGTAATCTGTTGCTCAGCCATGTAAGCCTCTAGTACAGTCCTGGATTCCTTTCCTCACTCCTTTTTAGCATAAGAATCATACTTACTGAGCTCTATATACTCTATTTTTCTAATTTACATAATTAAACGTGAATAATAGGTACACCAGAAAACTGTGCATTCCAGTAGAATTAATTTTCTGCTGGAAAGAGACATTAGGGGGGCTGCAGGAGATGCAGCTCAGAGCAGTCCTGAGGATTTTGTTACTCACGTCAGGATGGGCCTAAACCCATGGTCAGGTTCACAGACACTGCAGCTGAGTGTTATTAGAACTCAGTCTAATCACTGCACAAATATCAAATCAAATTTTAACAGAGTTCTTGTTCTTGCTATTTTTAAGAACATATCTTTAGCTGATGTGGTATTTAATACCTGCTCCATATTCTTAGAATAGAGGTCTCAAATAAGTTTAGCTATTCCTTGTTTAAAATTATAGTCCTGAGATCATTTTAACTAATTTTAATGTTCTGTGAAATATTAGTCTGAAGCATGGGACTGTCTGTCTGAAATGTTGCTGTCTTTTGACATGAGTTTACAGCCTCCTTCATCTGCTATAGATTTGAAGGACACAGACAGTCTTGTAAGTAGTCAGATAGGTTATACATATTTTAAACCACCGTTTGTGGGTAACCTTATTATACTGGATATAGTGCAGGGGAAAAAAAGGTGCTTGTCAGTTGAAAGAATCCCTATGATGGATTCAGTAGCTAACATTGAACATAAAGTATACTCACGCAAAAATAATTCATAGAACAGATAGGTAGATCCAAATGAAACACCCTCTTGTCTATCAAATGGAAAAAAAACCATCTTTCCTAGAGCAATAAGCACCACATAGGCTGCTGGATTGAGGGACTGAAATGTTCCTTTTCAATAATAGATTCCAGTCTTCTGTCAGTAGTGGAACCTTTGATAACTTACAATCACACAGACAGATTTAGAATAATCTTTGTATGTGCGTATGCTGAGGTACTGAGTTTTTTGAGAATTTTTTTTACCCCATGTAGTAGTCATCAGTGCTGGCCAGAATATATGCAGATTCAAAACAAAGCATATGGAACATATGAATCTTGGAAAGGACCAAACTGCTGAGGAAGCTTAGGGGAAAAAAAATAATAAGGATGAACTACTAAGAACTAGAATATAATCAGTGAGAATGGTAAAAAGCGATTATCCAAAAAAGGGCAAAATGGATTTTTAAGATACAGCTGGCTTGATCTTCTTTTACAATGTTACACTGTCTATTCCAATAAAACATGCTGGGGTTTTGGTTTTTTTTTTTTTTTTTTTTTGGATAATAGGACAGCCGTTAAGACTCTGGTAAACAATAACCATCCTGTAACATTTTTCATTTTGAAGGATTCTAAAATATATTACAAACATAATCCAATATAATGTAAAGTGAAGACCTCAATCATTGTGAAGACAGACACAGTTTAAGACAGAAAAAGGTATGGCATCCAAATGAAATGTCAGAGACAGTTATTAAGGAGAGAGAAAATAACAAGAAAGGTTAGAATTTKTCCAAAGCACTCAAATTAACACTGCTGCTCCTTTCAAGATGGTCAGTGTGTTTAGTTATGAGCAATGTAGCTGACTGGCCCAAAGGGACTAAAAAGATTTTTTTTTTCTGGTTGTCAACATATTTTTACTGTGACAACATTTTTCTTATCAGCTATAAACAACTCAAGCAGCAACAGCCTCTCTGCTTCATAGCTTCAATAACATGGTGCTTCTGTCTCCTTTCCGATCACGTTGCCATGGTTGTCAATGATTCAGCAGAACTCCAGAATCAGAACTGTCATACAAACACTAATATAAAATCATATTGTCAAACTGCCAAATTTTCACTGCTAGGTTATTTTCTTGTTAAAGCCAGTCTGGTTTTAAATGTCCTAATCAGTGGAACATTATCTACTTCCCATAGGAAAGTTACAGGAAATGTCGAAAACATTCCCCCAATGCAGATTTTTTTCTTGTTATTTAGAAGAGTCCATCTGGACAGCCTCAGAGGGAGCTGTTGAACCTCCAACAGGTCTTTTACAACTAGCTAATTTTTATAGGTCGCCCAAATACATATTCCCCTCATCTTACCTTAACCTGAAGAATAAAATTACAAACTTTGCAGATAGGGCTGCCGGGATAATCAGTAAGTGCAATCTTATTTAGTAAGATTTCAGCGTGGGCTGGTCAAGACTTCAGCAAGTGTTGGAAAAATACAGAAGTTGCTGTAGATACATTTATCCTTAGGTGTTTATTACTCTTGAGGGAATCTCAGAACAAGCTGAGACCACCACGATACAGGGGAGACAGTGATTTCCATACAATAGAGTGACAAAAAAAATGTCAGGCCTAGCTCACTGGAGAATTCTCCAGCAAATTTAGGGTTGCTTTAAACCCTAGAGTAACACAAAGTAGATTTAATGCAGCTACTAATAATGACTGAAATCCCCAAAGAATTTCAACTTTTCTGTATCTTGGAAAAGAAAAAACTTTAGGCTCCAAGAAGAGATTTTAGCAATACTTGTAAATGACCATGACACTACAGGTAGATGTAAAGGGTATTGCAATCAATAGTTTAACGTGTAGGGCACAGCCATTTCAGTTTTATAAGCCAATACACTACAAATATCTTTAAATCAGTTCAGCATTTGACAGGAAGCCAGTGTTCTGTTTTTAGTACCAATTCAATGTTTGTATAGGTTACATTTACAGGGTACCATAGTAGTTGAATTCTGTACAAACTGAGGTTTATGTACTGAAGCAAACATCTGGGAGAACTCCAAGCTATAAGCTGAAAGAATGTATAGTTAGGTACTACAAATAGAAAAGGAAAGAGCTGTGCATCTGGCTGAGGTTAGGATATATTGGGAAGAATACTGTGACTTCATTTCCTTATCACTAACAAATCTGAAGTCAAAAATATTATTAAGATGAGGTTCAATGCTTTGCACCAAACAGTAGATCCTATGCTGACTGTGATATTCATCATTGCAGTGCCTAACTTTCACACTCCCGAAGCATAACACAGAGTATAAACTGCATAGATAATTTTCCTATATTGAACTGGAAATGTTAAGGCAGTAATCACATAGTTAACTTTAAGTCACTAAGTTAGGCTCCTTATGCTGTCAATTATAAGAGACAGGCTTCTCTGAAACACAAGCAGAAGAAAACACAAGCAAGAAGAAAACTTAGGTGATCCTAATCATTTTGCGAAGGAGTTAGCCCTCTTCATTGACTATGACTAATTTATATCGACAAAGTTAGATGCCAAAGTTTGGTGATGTAAGCACCCTCCCTTGATCCGTTCAGAACAGGATTCACAACAGCACTAAACTAAGTTATCTAACAGGGGATGCCCATAAGAGGTTGTAGCTTAAATATTGCTGCTCGGGAGATTTGATCCCCAGAACTTTGAGCTGCTCTCTGTCAGAGAGGGATTCTGCTCTGACACGCTCTGTTGAAGTTAAGTGCCTGAATGTTTCTTCTCAGAAACTGGACAACAGTTACTTGAGACAATAGCTAGGTATTAGAGCATTCACACATAACATGAGAGTTCTGTTTAGAGCAATTGTCAACGTGAGACAAAATTACACGTCTCGTCTGTCAGAATAGTGCCCTAAGCAACTGGCTGTAGGTTGTTCTGGGGTACTTTTCTTGGTGAAACCAATACCACTTTGCAAAAAGAATTCAGATTCATGGGGGCCTATATCTCCTACCTAAAAACAATTAAAAAGGAAGAAATAGTATCTATGTGTGTCACTTAATTCTCCCTCCAACATCAGCATCACGTTGGATCTGGCCTGATATAAACACTATAAACGGTGGCATGAAGACTGTGTAGATACTCTTTTTGTACATCTCTCACTGTATAGATACTCTTTTTGCATGTCTTTCACTGTGGACAGTCTTTCATATGAATGTTTTAAGAGTGATTCACAATGTGTGCTTTGGCATTCCTTTGCCTCTGGCTGTAACAGCAAAACCAGATTCAACTCTTAGGCTTTTTAATATGTGAAATAACTCATTTCACCATTAGCCTTTTTGGGGTGCAAACGAATAGTTTGGCCTACTCATGCCAGTCAAAGCTGAGACAGTTCATTCAGATGGTAGTGACAACCCTCAAACAACAGATCTGCACCTGCTCTGATTCTTAACTTAAAGGACAGTTCTGTTTCAGTGCATTTTTTTTTCAAAATGTTGCCCTAGAGAGCTGTGGCTTCAATGAAATCATTGTTTCCATCATTAACTGCTTGAATAATTCATTACTAAGCCAAAAACTTCCCTTTTTGCTTTCTGTTTATTCCACTGTATGTACATTTCAAAATAAGTAAGCAAATGTGTAATACAGTGACTATTTTGGAAAAAAAAAATTGCTTACCCAAGGAAAAATATCTGGCACAATGAGTATGGAATTAAGAGGAAAGAGATTTATATCTTTTTGGTACTGTACACACGTCCTGAAGTAGGTGTTTCAAAGTAACTGCTTTGACTACAAATAAATGCAGTTACCAATAACAGTGAGCTGATTATTTAATGAATAATTATAATCATAATTAGTACATAATTAATTTGTGAATAATAATGCCATAATTTCCTAATAAAAATAGATACAGAAATTTTCTTAGCTTGAGAGACTGAAAATACAGATTAATATCAGCACTAGAATTGTCAAAAAGATAAACTCTGTTCCTAACAGACTCTAGTAAACAGTAGGGAGGTACTAGAGGAAATAATTCAGTTCAGCATCTGTTTTGTCTTCTTGTAAGTTATAAATTACACATCATGGGAAACGTCTAGTATAAAGCCCTATATAAAYGGTGTATTTCCTAAATCCATCCTCCATCTATTTCAAGGTTTCCAATACTAGCCTGAACTGACCTTACATCTTTATTTATTTGAATTCCTTCTTGTTTTAAGCATTTTTTGGTTTTAGACTTAAATGACAGCAACTCCAGTAGTTCAGTAATGCATCTGACTTAATAGATAATAGGATAATTGGCAAGATCAAGCTACTGTTAAGTCTTCAAATAAGATAACATAAGATAATTAATCTTATCTCTATATGGCAGTAAAGCACAATGACAGTGCAATTATTTTCAACAGTGACCAGCTCTGGTACTTAGGCAGTTAGTGTAGTTTTCTAAATCATTATTTTAGAAGCTTCTTAGCAACAGTTTGTGTAGGCTAACAAGATATGAAAGCTTGTTTTACATGCCTCTCTACAATAGGAAAAATGTTAAGAAGGGATAAAAATAAAAGTAGTATTTCTGTGAATAAAGCCAGTGCAGAATATGTAACATGGTAGTATAATGTATGTAAAACAGTAATAAATAAAGGAAATGCAGAGAGGATAATGATGAGTTAATAAAAATAAGCTGAACCAATACGGCGAAATTCTAGTTAGTGTGGTTGTATGCAAGGAGAGGCATACAACCTGAAGGCATATAATGGCCACTTATAAGAGGTTAATCTACTGTTCTGAGGCTAAAAATACTTTACAGAAACTGTGGATAAGATTCTCGATGATACAGGACTGGGAGGAGTGGCTGATACACCAGAGGGCTGTGCTGCCATTCAGAGAGACCTGGACAGGCTGGAGAGGTGGGCGGAGAGGAACCTCATGAAGTTCAACAAAGGSAAGTGCAGGGTCCTGCACCTRGGGAGGAATAACCCCATGCACCAGTACAGGTTGGGGGTTGACCTGCTGGAAGCAGCCCTGCAGAAAAAGACCTGGGAGTGCTGGTGGACACCAAGGTGACCATGAGGCAGCAATGTGGCCTTGTGGCCAAGAAGGCCAATGGTCTCCTGGGGTGCATCAGGAAGAGTGTTGCCAGCAGGTGGAGGGAGGTGATYCTCCCCCTCTACTCAGCCCTGGTGAGGCCMCATCTGGAGTACTGCGTCCAGTTCTGGGCTCCCCAGTACAAGAGGGATGTGGCACTACTGGAGCAAGTCCAGCGAAGGGCTACAAAGATGATTAGGGGACTGGAGCATCTCTCTTATGAGGAAAGGCTGAGCCAGCTGGGCCTGTTCAGCCTGGAGAAGAGAAGGCTGAGATGGGGGAATCTTATTAATGTATAAAAATATCTAAAGGGAGGATGTCAAGAGGATGGGACCAGACTCTTTTCAGTGGTGCCCAGCGACAGGACGCGAGGCAATGGGCACAAACTGAAACACAGACACTTCCATCTGAACATGAGGAAAAACTTCTTCACTGTGAGGGTGACAGAGCACTGGAACAAGTTGCCCAGAGAGGTTGTGGAGTCTGCTTCCTTGGAGATATATTCAAGACCCTCCTGGACGTGATCCTGTGCAACGCGTTCTAGGTGCCCCTGCTTGAGCAGGGGAGTTGGACTAGATGATCTCCAGAGGTCCCTTCCAACCTCAACCGTTCTGTGATTATGTGATTCTGTGATTCTTACTGAAGTCAGTAGGAGTTTTACAATTGACTTCAGAGGGCCAAGGATTTCCTCCAACATGTTTGCAGGTATGTATGTGTATAAATAAATGTAAATACATGCACACAAGCGAATATGTGAGAAGCTGAATGCAAGGTAATAAAGAGGATATTGTTCATACTAATACATTAACAGCCCTTGGGCAATGAAAACTAAGATTAACTAGGAGAATGAGTTGAGAGAATTGGGGTCCAACACATTTTTGTAAGATTCATTTTAATGGAGCTCTCATATTACTAATGCAAGTAAAAGTGCCAAACAAAGATTTTAATAGAGTTTCTGCATAAATTATGCTTGTTTGATATTCATAAAAATCTCTTTTTCTCCATACATAAGCGAGAATGTCTCATTTGTAGATCCCAGGAGCATAAAACTACTGAAAGTGGGAGCAAAGACAGTCAAAAATGGTGAAAAATACTTTCAAAAAGAGGTTCAGTTTTAAGGCACTGGAAACTTCCATACCATTATTTGTACATTCTGTGGAGTTTTTCATTTTGCTGTTTACAAACGTTTTTGGAAGGGACATGAAACTGTACAGCCTTTCCTGTGTTTTCAAGTCACATTTTCAAAGTGACCRAAGTGACTCAGACTCAAGGGGATGGATTACCTAATTTGCTATACCCACTTGGCACTATCCAACACATTGTAGTAGACTATAATTTCATTTAGAGTTTGGAAAAACTGCATTATTCATGCATGACRTAGCAACAAACAGGTATATTAAGATAATTTTGAAAAACTCCAATTGTGCCATTGACAAGAAAAAAAAAAAAGAAGAAGAAAAAGGGGGACTCCAGGAAGTATTTATAGAAGGGCAGGTAAGTATGTGTGTATTTTCATAGACATATATATGTGCAAGTATGTAATCTTTTTAAAAAGTTTATTTTTAGCCTAGAATGTTATGAGTTTCTAATGATTTTAAAAATATGTAACATTTGATAAGTTTTTAGCCTATTTGCAGTCTGTTGCAGAACGTATATAATTGCTGCATAAAAAGGAACTATCATTAGCATATCTTAGGTTTTAAATACTTAAGGACATGGGATATTTCATTCTGCTTGTCTGTCCAGGCTTTATATAATGGATCCTCCCCACAGCTGGGGTCCCTGAGAACTATCGCAATTGAAATTAAAGATTAGTCAGCATAATAACAAGCATGCTAACACAGTGATGCTGTAAGATCACGCTTAAAGTTATAATTATGTTAACCATATTTATTCAGGAGAACTAGAAATCATAAGATCATCCTTACTGACAATTCCTATCTACTAGTGGTCTTAAAAAGCTACTGTAGTGAGATGCATTGCTGCTTTATGATTCTGCCCTGGCACAAYGTAATTTCATTTTTAATGTACTATTAAAACTTTTCTTCTTTTCTCAGAGCACTTGCCAAACAGTGAAAGTACTGCATTAAAAATAAAATACTGTGTACAGAAGAGGAGAAACATGAGGGACTAGAAAAGGAAAAGAAAAAACTGGAAGAGTTTGACTGTCTAGCCGGGCTCACAACAGACTTTAGGACACTCATTTCCTTTCTTTTTTTATCATGACTTGCTATGTAAAGTTGGGCAGACAGCGTACTTTTCCACACTTTTTGTGAGCATCTGTCTCCATCGCTGGTTATCTTTGGCTTGTCTATTTAAATAAGAAGCTTTTTAGTGCAGGGACTGTCTGATGCTGTTTTGGGGCAGGCTTCTGGCCCTGCTGTGAGGCAAAAGCTGAACAGCAGGAACAGCATTATCAGGACATATCGACAGTAAATTTTTAAGAGCTCTTGGAAGGAATAGGTTTTGAAAGGTATTTGGTGAAGGAAGCGTAGCCCAAGATTATTTCACCACCACCAGCACTTTGTCACCAGTGCCGGCTCTCAGGACTTGCCTGGACTTGGCCCCACCTGAGCTGGTTTTAGCAGCAGTACCACGTGGGGATACTACCGCGCCTACTGGACCTTGCACTCAGCCATCACTGCGCAACGCACAAGAGCACTTTATATCAATTTATTATTTACTGGGGCTGGGGGACGCCACTGTGTAACTTTAAATAATAGCTAAGGGGTGAAAATCATCAAACTTCAGGTGGAGACYGATGGTAAAGACGCCAGGAAGCCGGCTGTGTTAAGGAAATGCATAAAAATGTCATGGGCAGCCAGGCCTGGGGAGGGAGGATTTGAGCACCACTGGACCGGGCTGGACCAGACCGGACCAGACCAGCTGGGAGCGCCGGGGCAGGGGCCTTCGCCTCCCCTCTGCCACCATCACAGCCCACTGGGTGGAGAAGTTGGGACACGAAGGACTCCTCGTCACCCCAGGGCTTCAGGAAGACTGAAACTCCCAGTGTTAAGACCCCAAGGGGTGTAAGTTGTGTCCCCTTTTGCCCATAAGGAGATTTGTGAGTGTAACGGAAGTTGTCTCCAATGGCAGGAAGTCAGGTGAAGCAGAAGGSACCAAGGAGTTTTACCGTTGACCTTGACTTTCAGGAGTGACTTTCACTTATGTGCGAGATCATTTCTTCAATTTGAAATCTACATGCAAGGTTTCCTAAGGGGTCTCTTCATAATCAAAATGGAAAAACCCACATTCATTTAGTGACCCATATCTGTTTAGTGGTGTATATATATATATATGTGTGTGTGTGTGTATACATATATAAAATATATATGAAAGTAGTATACTAAATTATTTACAGTTTTGTTAGATGCCTTAACCATTTTTACCTCATTTTAAGAAAAGAATCTTCTTGAGATTTTTAGATCCTTGTCAGTTTTGATTTATTATATAGTGGGTGTGAGTGGGAGTGTAATAGAGTGCTATCAATAATACATTTATTTCATAAATGGTACTAATGTCATAAGAGCTGCCTGATCTAACAAAAAAGTAGTTTAAGCAACATTAAAGGGGCCTTCAAAGAGCAAGTGCTGTGCCATGCAAAGAAGCAGGTGCTATGGAGAACTGCCCAGGTCTTTCCCCAGGCACCCTCCAGAAAACCTTTGGAGTGAATAGGCTACTTTCATACAGAGTAATGTAGAGATTTTTTTGACATAGAAGGGGAGGAAACTCCTGCATAAATGGAAAAACAATCTGAGACATAATTATACCCTACATAATTATTTATTTGGAACTAGAACGTTCTGTAGAAGGAGGAAAAAGTGTCAAAATTGTAAGCAGAAACAGTTTTCCTGCTGACTCTTTTTCTGCACAAATTGTTATGCAAAGTTCTTGCTACTTATTTTCTACTTAATTTCTACATGAAAAAAGGATACTCTACATGATCTCAGGAGTATTTTAGAAAAAGTCTATGATAATATTTAATGTAATGGGTTTCTAGGAGTGCCTCATTAGAAAAAGCAAAACTAATTTTATATTAAAAATTAATTTATTTCTGTTTGACTTAAAATTCAGGGTAAATACACTCTCAGATTTTTCTTGAGTCATGACTGAAGTTAAATTGTTACTGAGCAAACTTGGTTTGATCCTACTTATTGCCTTCCAGTTACTGTAGTCTGTCATTTGAGCTGTTGCAGCATGACCATGTGGTTTTAAATGATCAGTGCTATCTTTTATTTTTCCTTTCCAACTGAAAACTCATTTTGAATCTGCTCTTAGGAGAGCTGAAATGAAAACAGAATGTAAATAACGTTGAGAGGGTTATTATAAATACAGAAATTAGTAGGATTTATTTGTTTATTTATTAGGTTGTGACAAAAGAAAAGAATAAGAAGCATGGGAAACATTGTTAATTAGGATGGGGTGGTCTCCAATTTCCTAGACATAAATGTCTGATGCCATTTCAGCCAAGCTAGCTTATCCCTCTACATTTCCACTGCTCCCGAAAGCCACAAGTCTTCTATAGATCCTGTGTAACATCTGCCAAACCATATGGACATCTCAGGTACCATCAGATGGCTAAAATGTCATGAGACACCTATGTGCAGGCAAATGAATTTCATCTTTGGTTTCCATCAGTGAAGAAGTAAAAAAAAAGTGAGTTGGATTTATTACTGAATTCTTCTCTGAGTGTGTTGTGTAACATTTGAGACCCTTAAAGAAAGTGATAATTGCCAAGAGAATAGAAAAGATTTATCATAACTGTATAAGAAGGTGATGCCTTGTAGTTTGTGTTGGTGCCTACATCTCTTACCTTACTCAGCTAGAAATGTTTTCCAGTCTTCTAACTATATAAACTGTTCAGAGCCAAATATTTACATATGTCTCCCCCTTTTACAAATTGAAAGCTATACTAAATTATTTTCAGTGCTCAAACACATTCGGCTTCATAAGCTTTTTTAACCATTCTCAGTTAGGTTTTCTGTAGCCTTGTATATTCRCAGTGACTTCCCAAGAGACACTTTGCTCTCTACCATAGTTGCTACTATCTGGTCATTTTCATAGATCTGTGAAGCCCTATGTTTCCAATGTACACACAAGAGATACCTCTGTGAGTTGCATCTCTTATTACCTTTTCTGGTAACAAGCTGTAATTGTCTCCTGAGAGAGATTACACTTTATATATAACAGCAACAAGTATGGTTGTCTGAGCTCACAAGTCTTCATTTATAAGAACTTTTATCTTCAGGTTTCATAGGCTTTAGGCTTTCACTCTTTTTTACCATTAACATACTCTTCCTTTTTTCTGTTTTTTTTTTTTTCTGAGTTTTTATATGCATTCAGATCAGTTCTGTTTTCCCTGTTGTGGTTTTGACTAAATTAAGAAACTGATTCTCAGACTTCTAGTTATATTTCAGGTGGTATTGGTCCACATTTAGTAGATGCTGATCTCAAATTCAGCAGAGCTAAGTATGGAATTATTCCAGATTTAATTGTCTTTGTGAACCAACTTTTAAATATTTTTGCTTAATTTTCTAGCATTATGTCTCTGTTTGCCTGCAAGTACCTGGTACAAAATCTTGCATGGGGAAATCCATAACCTTTAAATATTTTTACAAAGTCTTGTCCGTTGAACTTTGAATCATTATCAGACTTAATACCTTCTGTGTTATAATGCTCCAAATCTGACAAATATGAACTTAATGCTATGACATGTTTTAATGTGAAAGTCTCCAGCAGTAAAATCTCTAAATTACATGAATAATAATCCACTCCTACAGTATAATCTTTGCCAATAAGGTAAAAATGTATAAATACTGTCAAAGGCTATTTCAGACTAGGATTCTGATATTGTCATGTCCCTGGGGGCACCCCCAGCCCTGCTGGTCCTTGTCCACCCCC
The DNA here is from genome assembly GCF_003343035.1 of Apteryx rowi. NCBI lineage: Eukaryota > Metazoa > Chordata > Aves > Apterygiformes > Apterygidae > Apteryx > Apteryx rowi. Next base: position 56,664 of record NW_020447291.1, on the reverse strand, counting down.
CAGGTCACCCCCGCCAGGTGCCTGTCTGGCCCGTCCCCACAACGGTGCCCGAGCCCCCTCCCCCCAGGCCTGGGGTTGCCCCAGCTGCCCCTGGACACTGCTCCCTCGGGGTGGGGGGATGGGCCCTGGCAGCCGGGCCTGGCCCTGCCCCCTGGAAGCCCCTGCTGATACCAGCCCCCACACTGCCCTGAGGGGTATTTCTTGAACTATCAGCATGTTTTTTTTTCATTTATTGTAGGCTGAATTTTTCACAAGTTTCATGTATTTTTGCAGTTTTCTCTGTCTATCTCCATATTCATTAGTGGCCGCAGGTTCTCTTTTTATGTTTTCTATTCCCCTGTGAAACACAGTATCCTCTGAGGTAAACATAAGGCTGGCATGTTTTTAAATTCAGTATTGACTCTTTTATCTAAGTAATTATAACAAACCTAACTAATTTCATTTTATGCTTAACTTTCAAGATCATACTGTTTTTTAGTAGGAATTAGTTCCATATTCTAAATTCACAATTTAACTGATCTTTCCTGTATGTGTTGTGGTTCCTCACTCGCATTCTGCAGAATCTTCAGAGGCAATACTTACCTGGGCAGCATTGTCCAAGAGTTTTATAGGACTTCAACTTGTCCCCAAACAAAGGGCCCATTCCTTTGTTTTAGCTTTTACTGACAGGTGTGAGAGCATTTCTCTTGATTGTTTGTTCCTTCTTTTCCTTTACAATACATTAGAATGAATGTATTATATTTACTCATGATTACCAGGTCTTGCAAAGCAGGTAGGTTTTTTTGCAAGTGTTGCAATGCTTTCCAAATGCGCACCTTCTTTGTATTTTGCTTTGCAGAGTATTTTCTGAGTTATTTATTTGTGCCTTTTCTTCTCTGGATCAGTCTAAGTTCAGTAAAACATCTTCCAAGTGTTTGCTTTCTGACCTGGGTGACTTATGCAGCCTTGCGTGGTCTGATAGCCTTTCCCAAGACTAAGTCCATACCTTCCAGCATTCTTTCGGTGCATTTGGACTGTTGAATCAATAGCTATGTGATCATACTTCATTGTTCTTTATTGTTCTATATTACATATCTGACTCATTAGATTAAGATTAGTCACAGTTTTTTAGTGAAGTCTTTGTCCGCTATTTGTAGTCTCATATGAAACAAYGTGTCCTTCAGGAGTTTGACCTTTCATACTCTGTATTCTTCAAACATCTTAATGACGGTTTCACAGCTTGCCCTTTCATCCAGGTGCAGTTACAAACTATTTAAGACATCTCTAGCTTCTAGTCTGATAATACTCAAGAAAGTAGTTGCATTTTACAAGTCTCCTTCCCACTGAATTGAGTCCCTTCCACACAGATGTCAAGGCAAGGCTTTGCTTAGATCTTTTTCATGAACTCTAATGAATCTCAGCTTTTTAGGGGCTTTCAGTTGGGCCTGCCTCCCTTTTCGATCCTTTGTTTTCTTTCTCTGCAGTTGCCTTTCCTGGTTTTCACCTCTCTGAATGCTTACTTTTCTAAGAACAACTTCTAGTACTCTGTTCACTTCTTTAAAGAGTRACCTTCAGCTGAGCTGACAAGAGAAGAGCTTGCTATTCTGCATGACACACTGTTACCCAGTCCAGTCTGACATCAGTTCTCCCTCCTTCTAGGGGAGTAACCTCTAAAGGCTCATTTGGTATTCAGTGTAGTTTTAACCAAACTATAATTTAACAATTATAAAAAGGATAAACTACTTCTGTTTATAGCAATTTGTGTTTCAAAATGAAACTTCATATTCAGAAAATATGGCTGAATTCACCCTTTATAAATGTAATTCAAAATCCTGAAGCTAGTTTATGTGTTTTCTACCTAAATATCATAACATCAAACAGACACACATAAATGTGCCACTTTTACATTTAAAAATCTTAGTATTGATAAAATAAAGCCAGCTCCTCGCAGTCAAACTTAAACAACACTCAGGCTATTTCTGAAATAAAAAATAAAGCTGCCAGTAGACATGTATGTATTAAAAAGATCTGTGTTGTGCTATATAAAAATTAAAAACAAGAAGGTCAGATTTTTTTTTTTTTTTTAATGCCAGTTTTTCAAAGTCTATTTTCTGGACTCTGTCCTAGACTTGAAGCAGTTACTACCTGTGCCATTAAGAAGCTAATTTCCTTCTTGTTTCAGAGGTGTTAGATTCCTTTTTGTAATCTAGCAAATCCATGAGATAAAAACCTTTAACATTTGAATTTCCATTACCTATCAAACAAAGATTTATACAGGAACAAATCAGATTCTTCATGAACACAGGGCAGATTTGATTTTTTGGAGGGAGCGAAATACTAGACATCCATAAAAGAAGAGACTTTTTAAAGTTCATTTCTAGGTAATCCTAACAGAGGCCAGCTATCCTAGTAGCTTTAGGCTGGAGTGTTCAGGGAAGTGTCAGGCAATGTGAACTGAAAGGGAGAAGCATGAGAAGGCAGTAAAATGCACATTCACTTCAATGTAGCTATGGATGTACTCTCTACACAGAGCTAAATAAGCAATAATGGTGACATGGGGCCAATGGAAGGCCTCGTGAGTAAGGCTAAGGCTTTTATGAGCACAAGGGAACAGACAGGAATGTGATGGTTACTCTGAGAAATTTAATGATGCTGTCCAATGAGCACAGTTTCAGTTGCTTGGCGTAATAAGACATGCAGATATACCTATAGCAGTGTGTGGGGCGGGGAATAGAAATTCATTAAGAAAGTATAATCAGTGGTATAAGCTGAATAGAGCAAAGGTTCTGTGGAAAACAGTCCATGATCATACAGTTAAACGTTAACGTTGTGATATAATTGTTAAAGGAGCAAAAGAAGCTTGAAAAGGTCATCTTCATTTTGGAATTTCCTTGCCTCTGATTATTTCACTTTGAAACTTTAACTTTCTGTTAAAGGCTGGCACATAAAGGATATTCATTACACATATTCATATCCTTATATATGAATCTGGTATGTAGCATTTTGTTTAGCTTTGATTGTTCTTCTAGCAATATATTGTGCTGATGCTACCTGCCCATAACTATCTTTCCAGTTGTATATTCAAGATGGGAATCTGGAATCTGGGTTGCATGGTGGTATGAAGGTTTTGTTTATTTCCTTTGAAAATCTGGATTATTTGAAGAGTTTATATTTAAAAAATCATAAAGAAAAAATAGTTTGTTCATATATGAGGCAACCTAATGTTTGGAATACAGAATCTCCTTAACTTCAAGATGATCATTTGTTCATAACCATATGAATTTTGAAGCATTTTCAGAACTGAGGGCTTCTGCATAAAGTAATATTGCAATTAATATCTCAAATGAGTAGGCTGGGCTATGCTAAAAAAAAAACTTATTTGGCTATCTTAAGCAACTCTGATATTTCTGAGCTCTAAATTTTTGAGAAGCTCCAGCTCTAGTGGAATCTTTAAAACCCTGCAACTACCTAGGCTTGGGAGGTGCTTTAATTTTGGAGGGTAAGTGATACTTTGAAATAGAACAGACTAAACATATATACTGTTTCCTAACCATCATGTTATGTGCAGTCTCATTTTCTTTTGTGAAAGAACTTTATTGCTTATATATCTACTGCCAAAACGTGTAAGGAGTAGGAAGGGAAGGAAGGAAGATGAGTTGGCCAGAGAAATATTAACTATCAAGAGACAAAATCAGAATTACAGCATTTTATTATTTGCAAGTGACTGAAACACAAAGACTCGCAGGACTAACAAATCTTTATAAAGAGGTTATAATCTGTGGCAAAGCTGGGGAAGCTTAGGAACAGCTGCCTGGACAGCAAGTTCTCATTTTACACATCTTTTCTCTGAGTTAATGGTCTCTTTTTAGTGTAAATGTAAATTTTCATAATAATTATGAAGTGCATGTCATTCATTAAAAATGTGAAAAACACAAACTAGAATTTATATTCCTTCCATATTGCTACTGTTATGAAACAGTAGTTTTCTTACTTGCCCTATCAGTCATAAAAATCAACCCTGTTTAGAAGCCTTATATAGGACTTTGGGATTTTACATCCTCTCTTACGTCTAGGAAGTTGTTTCCTTACAAAGCCTTGCCATGTACTGATTGATATTATTGGGAGCACTGCCATTGGTTTTAATGGATTTGGATCAGAAACTTATTGCTTGCTGCGAGTTCTAATTTTCATCCCACCACAATGCAATTGCTTTGCAATTGATCAAAATTTCTCTACCTACATTTCCTTTTGCATTGAAACTTGCAGTTCCTAATCTTTTTCCATGGTTTAGGGTTTTGTTTGGTGTATTTTTGTTTTATAAGCATCCGAGAATTCATTTATCTGGTTTTAAGATGCATGAGCACACGGACAAAATTTTCTGTCTCGCTGCATTTTCGGGCCTTGCATAACACAAAAGCAGCTAGTGATGTAAATTCCAAATGAAATCTGTGACATATTCATGTAGACAAAGGGAGGGAAAAAAGGCAATTTCAGAAAAGGATAGGTTAAATATCTTTGAAGTTATGGACCTTTTCAGTTCATTCCATATTCATTTGCTCTTGCATGTATTTCTGCTGCAACCTGAAGCTAAACAGTTTCAGTTGCTATATGTATGTGTGTTTTACATTTTTAATGCATTTAGTATATTAAGCCTCTTAAGCTACATCTGTCCATTTACAGCTTCCTTGTTGAGAAAAGTTAAGTCTCTCTTAACTGGTGATAACTTACTGGTTTCACAGATATGTGATGACAAAGAAAGCTGATGCTGAATTGAAGTGAGAACTCAAAGCTTTAGCACTCCTTCCAATGGGCCTGTGAGCTTTGGTAGGCACTCTTGGTATGCCAACATGAAAAGCTGTTTCTGACAGACAGTGCAGATTTGCTTTCATTCCTCAATATAGAAAACTTAAATAAACAAGATAGAACATCAGCTGTGGATTTTCTTTAATCAGTTGTCTCTTCTGATAAAGAGAAATACAAACTTCTAGCTAGTCCTAGTGTCTGAAGTAAGGAATGTAAAGGGAGGAAGACTGCTTTGCTAGTCCTGTGGCAGAAGTTTTAACAGTATAGAACTTCAGAGGTGGTGAATTTTCAGAGCCTTTCAATCTTCCTAAGCTGTATTTTCATAGTCTTATCAGGGATGAGTTTTCACTGGTATCTTCTTGCTTTTTCTGTTAACATAAGAAGATTAAGAAGTACTGTCACCTCCTTAGAATGCTGCAAGATTCTACCACGTTGTAGCGAGTCACTCTGTTTTATCAGCATCTCTTTCTAGATACTCCGCACTTGTGTACRAGATTGACTCTTATGAGAATACTTTGGTAAATCAAAATGTTTTTGGCATGCGCTAACATGAAGTCAAATATTGCTTCAAACTTCTTAATGTCACATTTTATTTAGTCAGAGATGCTAGAGCTTCATACTCCAATCCTGTGTATGTTTTTATTAAATATGCTTTCATAAGAAATGCCCAAGTGAGTCAAACTAATAGTCCAGGATTGTATCTCTGACAGTGGCAAAGAGATGTAATTTAGGGAGAGTGTGCAAACCAAGCTGCTTTCTGTTCYGTCCATTGCCCCATACTACTCCAGAGCAGGGAAATTCACACAGCTACCCGTTGGAGAAACAGTGTGTATAATAACAGCTGGTAATATAGGAATGTGAATGTAATCCATGTGTGCAAGTGGGACATCCAAAGCTGTCTGACAGAACAGTTTTCCCTAAAACTGCTAATGCTAAAAAGAAAGACATCTATCAGCCAGATTAAACAGTAAACTGGTAACCAGCCCCTGAGGGAATTTTGAAAGAGGAGTCAGCTTGAAAAGAAAGGTAAAAGAATCATGAAAGTTTGGGGTGGGGGGTAGGTGGCAAGAGAAGAGGTTAACAGGGCAGAGCAGTGTTCAACAGCTGGCTGGAGGCTGCTGGCAGCCCCCCAGGAGCATCGCAGTCTCCRCCTAGGCCGGGGGTGCAGCCTCCTTGCAGGGCGCTGAGAGCAGCCCATCTCCATGGCGGTGACAGCGCAGCAACGACAAGCAAGGACCCCAGCTCAGGGTGTGGGGGGATCTCGAGGGGGAGGTCCGGCTGGTAACCCACAAGACCTGTGGGAGGGTGTGCCCAAAACTTCGTATGTTTAGGAATTTGTCGGTGTTTTATTAGCATTTTGTAAGTATTGTTGTTTTATTGCTGATACTGATATTGATGGTATAGTCCTCTGATTCTCTTTAATTACATCATTAATAAATCAGTAAACTGTTTTGATCCTGATATGGTTTAAACCACCTGAACTCAGCAGTGGTTTTCCTGTGATACCTCAGCACCCCCAATTGTTGAACTAGGGATGTTAGAGAGTACTCTCTTGCCTGTTCCCTTTAGTACTTTTTAATGGGCCTGTTTTGCATGAATTTGTCTTATATTTTTAACTTGATAGTACTATCTGTTTTCACACTCTCCTGTGACAACTAATTCCTGTTCCTAAGCTACCGACTGCCTTAAGAAAAACTTCCTGTTATTTTTTTTAAACCAATTATCTACTAGTTATGAGTGCTCTATATTTCTAGTAGAGATGGATTTGGTAACAGTTCTGCACTCTCTTTATCCATTATGCTCATGATTTTGTTGACCTCGGTCATGTCCCCCCTCAGCTCATTCCTAGATTGAAGAGTACAAACCTTTTCAGTTGCTCCTTGTAAGGCAACTGCTGTATGTATCCCTTTCATCATTTCAATTGCCCTTGTATCTTCTCCAGCTCTACTGTGTTTTGTTAAATACACTTCCAATATACAGGTGAATATAGAATAAAAGGTTCAGTTGATAGTTGCATTTCAGGCCACAATTTATGCAGTGAATCAGCAGACATGGAAAGTACCTTTCACTTGTCTGTGAGTTAAAGGTTTGTTACTAAGCAAATTCAGGAAACGGCACCTGATCAGTCAGAGCAGCAATGGATATGTCTTACATAGGATGTGGCAAGCTACGGTTAGGGTGAGAGAAGTACTCGCTCTCTTCTTGGTTTGGGTGATAAACAGCAAGTGAGTGCAGGGGAGAGAATAGGAGGATTCTCGAAAGAAAATGGCCATAAAAGCTGTCTATGAATACAAACTGAGAGTCATGCAGGGTGATTAGAAGTTCCTAATCACAGTATTCAAATAAGCATCCATAGGAGATTGGATGACTACAGAGGGAGGAAGAAGGAGGTATGCATTTTAAATGTAGTCATTGTGTAGATAAGTGTTCTCGCCTTAATCTCACGTTTCATAACTGTGTTTGTTTTAGAAGCTGTAAACAAACAAATTTATGTCTATTATCTTAAACTCATTTGAATTATGTATAATTTCAAGAAGACTGACTAGCAACAGGTATCCTTGGGGACTTCGATCCTTAAAAATAAGGACTGTAACATGTGCGCTGTACTTCAACCTATTTTTCYAGGATCTTGAAATTAATAGGCTGTGCTTCAGTAAACAAGCTGGTTTACGAACTTCAAGTAAAGAATAGGTATGGAATGATGAATAGCGAACTAGGAAAGCTCTCTGACATGAGGCAAAGTACTAAGGAATATATTTCAGCCTCCAGGATCATGGTGCAATGTGTAATAAAGGCTCTCTTAGATAAGAATTCCAGACTAAAAGAAGCACTTTTGCATAATGCTAATTGATCCAGTCTGAGGAAAAATCTAAATTACTGTAAGGTGTTTTTTCTTTTCACCATTGAAGTTTCCTATAGATGGGATAATACTGGATGAGCAAAAGTATCAAAATCAAGATAAAAATGGATGCACTTCCCTTATCAGTGAATAACAAGCAGGACGAAGCAGAAAAAGTAACTTTATTTTCATGCTTTGGACTGGAGGCTGAGAAGTTTGAGATGCTTACTGCAAAGAGTTGCTTCTGGAGACTGCCTTTGTAGTAGACACTGTAATTACTTGATTTCTGGATAGTAATTCTAAACACAGTTCTCCAGCCAGGACTTCTTTCACTTGGGTGGCCTATGGCATGTTGTAACATGAATCATAGTCATCTTCTTATAGGGATCCTGGGGGTTTTGTGTTTTTTTCATGCGGGAAGGCAAGGTTGAGGGTCATAGACAGTGGCTTTCCTGCAGCTATTGATTCCATATCTATTCTTGGTTTGAAAAAGCTCATTTCTTAAGACATTGCTATGTTCTGTCCTTGTCTTGTTTTATTTTTGGAAACAGTCAAGACTATCCCAGCTGTTTAGGAAAATGGAAAAATAATAGTGGTAAACTCCTCATACTAAGGGTTGCTGCGGCCAGGAGCTGAGTACGTGAAGGATGATTTCTGAGGCAATTTATAATAAGACCTTGCCATCTCCATTTTGGTGGATTGTCAGAAGTGGATAGACGATGTTACAAGCCCAAACTCAATTATGCAAGGAAGGAGGTAAACAAGTAGCTCTCCTTCCTTTGCCAATGCTGCTGGCTGCCAAACAAACATTCTTCTTTTCACCTTTACTGCACAAGTATCATCAGCCCCTTTCATGATCATCATCTTAGTATTGCTTTCCTTTGGCAGAAGCCACTTCTCTTCTGTATGAGAATATGTTGCCAACTCTGCCACAGGTTCAATCATATGGAAAATCTTTGAGGGTATAATTTTGTTTTATCTGGGACAGCGAGTACAGGATCTTTTTGGCTTCTGAATGGAAGAGAAGAGCCTTGAATAGCATTTAGGCTTGTGTTAAAGAACATGTTAAAAAAAAAAAACTTTAATGAATCAAATATATTTGAGGCCACTGTGGTCATATTATTGAATTTTTTTTCATATGTAATGGATTTGCCTAACTAAATTCAGCCTTAATTAAATATTGGGATATATTTTACTATGTTGGACACACTGCTGGCTCTAAGTTTTATAAAAGATTTGAGCTCAATTAAAATATAGAATGCTTGATGTCTGATAATGCTTATAAAATTCCTGAGCTTATTTAGATTTTACTGCTGGCAGGCTGACTTGCAATGACTGCCAAAAGAAAATCTTAGGATCTTCTGAAACTGAGTAGCTGGTTTCAGAAAGTTCAGCTTATTTTATCCTTAGAAAAGCTAACAAGGTTAAAGTAATAAAAAGAATAGTGTTGCATTATCTGGCCTCCTTTCATTAAACTGCATGATTTCATCCTAATGACTTAGAAGCCCTCTTTTTCTTACATAATTTGCTCCAATGTAGCTACACTTTTAATTTTAGCTTTACTTAATATGATTGTGAAGTGTATATGAATATATTAAAATGGATGCACTGAAAAATACTTGATCAGTTCTGTTCCTTTCCTTCCCCCAAAAGAGGGATGTCATTTTACTAAGGTACATATTCTATCATGTTGGTTATTTGTTGATTTAAAACTTGGCTAGATATTCTCTGCACAGTGATGGGTAGACAGCTTCAAAGATTTCTCTTTGCTAGTACATTTTGGTCACTAAATATTCATATACACTGTCTGATTTATTGAATGTCAATGGTTAGTATTGATTTCATCAAGCTCTCTTTTTATGAAGGCATGTCCTGCGAAAGTGTGTATACTTTAGCTAAAAACACTTTGTACTTTTATGATGATTACAGTGATTTCAGTTGCAATGACATCAAACTGCTTTGCAAACATGAATTAAAATTTACAAAACCTTTGCAGAGCAGCCATGAATTATTATACATGTCTTCAAAGTGAATACTCTGAAGGACAAAGATTGTAAGTGATTTGTCTAAGTTCAGACAGGGTATCAATACAAGTGACAGTCCAGTCCTCACTCAGGCTTAATTAGTAGAACACAGTCCTTGAGTTCTCTTTAACAATGTAAAATATACTTCTGTTCTGGAAAGTGACTCCATGAAAACAAGTGCCATCTTTATGAATCATTGCTTCTATGAATATTCCTACAGAAATGCAGGTGCATTAAGAATTCATTTGCTGGTATTGCAATCAACTTATACAAAACGTCTCTACAATGAAGGAAGCAAAATGATCCTTCTTCACAAGGAACACTATAGTTAGCATGCTATTTTGTACAGAGAACCATCTAAATGGGATGTCACGCAACTCCAGGTCCAGGCACTTACTGCTGAGCGGAGCTTTCAATCTATATTGCTATGAAGACAGTTCAACTGAAACATACAATATCAAACTCAAGGAACAATAAAATATAATAAACAAAATGTATTAAAAAATGCATCCCCTCCTAAATCCAAAGATTAACTGCCCCCATTATTAAAGCAAATAGCCAATGTGCCCTTCACAGGAACTCATCTGTCAAACTCCTTAATATCTAATAGTCCTTCCAGTCCTTAAGAATTCAATCCATTAGCCAGAGGAAATGCATCTGCGCTCACTGCTGGATCTTTCTGAAAAGAAGAAGGGATAGTTTGATCCCTGTGAGACTTTCAAGGAGGAGACTTCTGAAAGGAAGAAGTTTGCCAGCTGCCTTATTTTTTTTATTGCTAAAGGAAAAGAAAGATAAAGCCAATCTATTCATACTGTGTCATGTAGATAAGTTATGACTAGATCTTAGTTTACACTGTTAATCTGTCTTCCTTTGCAACAATACAGAATGCAAAGCCTAAAACTAAGCTGACAGAGCTTGGAATAAAATCACTCTTGGTGTGAGGAAGTTGGCTATGGAATGTTCTTCCATGAACCTGCAGTCTGGCTAATTTGTAGGCAAACCTTTGAAATCTTATTTTTTGAAATGCCCTTTTCATTATAAAAAAAAAAAAAACCACTCACAAAATTGACATCTCTTTGAATTCAATAGCACATGCAAAGCTTTCATCTCTTTTTTTCCAAAAAACCCAAATCTCTATTCAAGACAAATCTTACCCTAAAAGATGGTAAAGCTAGAGACCCCATGAAATGGAATATGGTTCCTCTGATTTGTTATCAGTATTATGTCAGTATGTGAAACTATAAACTCAAGTCTGGAAAGGGATAATTAGCTCCCTATTATATAATTTCTTATCAGTGATTATCTATGCTTCCCTTTAACATTGCTTCTTGTTTTGATTGGCAATGGAAATATGATAGCAGATGAATATTGTTTTATTTACATAAATACACTAAATGAATATAGTGCTTGAGTGTATTTAGTCATGCTGGGAATCCTCTCCATTTATACAAAAAGAATAATGTCTTTTGTTTGCTATTCACATTTCCCATTATTTCCTGGCTCACATCTGCTTATGATTAAGCCTAGCAACTACAGCATCATCTCCTGTACTCTGTAAAAGAGCAATTAAATCTTTTTAAGGTACTTGCATACAGTTTAAAATTGGTGTAAATGTTATTCTGCATCTGTGTGAAAACAACTCCATAGTAGTGTGGCTCAGCCCACAAGAAATTGGAAAACAAACTTAAGTGCAATGCCCCATCCCTCACAAAAAGAACTATGCATCCTACCACAAAATAGGATGCAGACCTCTGCACTGAGTAATATGTCACTTCTGCTGTGTATATAAAGGCTTCAAAAAGAAGTTTTTCAAAAGGTCTTGTTAAAATAACAGGGTTGAAAAAAAAAGAGTTAAACTTCACTAAGTAATGTCTATGTCCTAGCATATAAAAATGTCYCTAAGAGGTAGTTATTTATATCAATGAAAAAAAAAAATTAAATTCAGAGCTCAGTATACCTGACAAAGAACAATAGGAAATACTGACTTTAGAGTTTTGTGAGAATCTGACCCTCAAGAGGCTAATTCCCTTTAGCTGGCAAATCTTGACATGTATAAGCTTTTCAGGATTCCTTCTGAATCCCTACACCATATCTGATGGCTTCAGACATTGATAATAGCAAACAAGATTAATATGTGGGCCTGCTGCTGAGTGGGACCAGGGCCTAGTGATGTGGAACCTGGACATGGAAAAGGCCAACGTATTTGATGCCTTTTTTAACTTTGTGTTCACTGGTTAGGTTTGTCCTCAGGCCTCTCAAGTCCTTGATGTTACTAGCAGAGTGTATGGGAGTGAAGCAGTACCCCTGCAGCACTACCCATATTAGAGGAAGGCAGAGTTGGGGAGTACTTAAGCAAATGGATATACACAAGTGAGTTGAACCAGATGGGATGCATCCAGAACTGTGCAATGTCATTGTTAGGCCACTATTATCTTCAAAATGTTGTAGCAGTTGGGGAATTGGGGGAGGTTTCTGATGACTGGAGAAAGGCAAATGTCACACCTATCTTCAAGAAGTACAAGAAGGATGATCTGGGGAATTACAGGCCAGACAGCTGCACCTCCTTCCCTGGGAAGGTTATGGGGTAATTCTTCCACTATATTCAACCACATGGTATATGTGAAGATGATTAGGAGCTGCCAGCATGGATTTACCAAGGGCAAATCATGCCTGATTGCTCTGTGTGGTGAGCTGACAGCCTSTGTGGATAACAGCTGATATGTACATTGACTTTAGCAATCCTTTGACACAGTCTCCTATAGCATCCTTATAGTCAAATTGGTAAGATAGGGACTGGAGAAATAGATGATGAGATGGGTGGAAAACATAGTTGGACCTCTGGGTTGTGATCAGCAGTACAAAGTCCAGCTGGTGTCTGGTAACTAGAGATGTCCTTCAGGAATCAGTACAAGCATTAATTTTCTCTATTGATTACCTGGATGATGGGATAGACTGTACTTTCAGCAAGCTTGTGGACAATACCAAATCGGGGYGAGTAGTCAGTATGCTGGAAGGCAGGGCTGCTATTCAGAGGGACCTTGACAGGCTGAAGAAATGGGCTGACAAGAACTTGAAATTCAACAAAGGTAAATGTGAAGTCCTGAATCTGAGATGGAATAACCCCATGCAATGGTGCAGGCTTGGGATCAACTGCCTAGAAAGCAGTTTTGCAGAAGAATATCCAGAGGTCTTGGTAGACAACAACTTGAACATGAGTTGGCAGTGTGCCTTTGTGATGAAGAACTCTGACTGCACACTGGTCTATCTAAGCAAGACCATAGCCAGCAGGTCAAAGAAAGTGATTATTCCCTCTGTTTGGCTCTTCTGAGACAGCATTTGGAGTACAGTGTCCAATTTGGGCTCCCCAGTACAAGAGAGGCATTGACACACTGGAGTGAGTCCAATGGAGGGCCACCAAGATGGTCAGCAGACTGGAAAACATGATGTATGAGGAGAGGCTGCTGAGAGAGCTGGGTTTATTCAACCTTAAGAAGAGAAGGCTGAGGGGAGACCTAATTGTCGTCTACAAATATCTAAAGGGAGTTTATAGAGAAGATAGAACCAGACTCTTCTTGAAGGTACACAGTGATAGGACAGGAGGCAACAGACATCAGCTGCAACATAGGAACTTCTGATTAGATAAAATGGAAAACATTTCCACCATGAGGGTGGTCAAACACTAGAGATGGGCCTAGAGATGGTATGGAGTCTTCATCCTTGGAGATGCTCAAACTTGATAGGACCTGGCCCTGAGAAACCTGCTGTAGTTGGTCCTGCTTTGAGCAGGGGAGTTGGACTAGAATATCTCCAGAGGTCCTTTGCAACCTCTGCTATTTTGGGATTCTGAATTTTATTTATCCATGTGGACATACTATACTTATCTTTTTGTATTTAGGTTGAAGGTTTGGGTAACATTTTATTCTTTGGAAAAAAAAAGGTCAGCCACTGAGACTGGACAATTCTTCTTATTCTGAGTTCTGTGGGACTCTGGTCTTAAGAAAGTTAAATGATATGGAAAATGTGCAACTTCTTTTACTGAAGACCAAAGCACCTTTCCTATGACTTCTGTCTGGAAAGACACAGAGTAATAGAAATATAAAGTCATCCTCAGGCCTTAAATGGCATATGTTTTAATAATATAGAAGGAACAGGGAGGGAATTAAAACACAGTAATGAAGTTTTCCTTGTGCTAGGAATAATGAATGTATTTTTTCTTGTCATGAGTTTGTACTTGGAACAAGATAAATGCAACTGATATATGAATCACTGTGGTATGTATTTGAGAGCTCCTCATACTGGTGAAAATGTAATGTCATCACTAATGGAGGTGTTTAAGAAATCCAGATTTTAATATTTAAGCTGAATGTATGGGCCCTATATATAGTGTACTACTTGGCTACCAAGAATCTTTCAAGATGGCCAAATGCAAAATTAAAATAGGAGGAGACAGAAAGGCTGTTTTAGAGTTTACTGGAAAGAAGAATTTGAAGAGGGATAGGTTGGTATCGGTTACACTTGAAACATATGCTTTTCTGAATCTTAAGTAGATCTTTGAATAATTATTTAAAATTTTGGGTCTAGCCTAATAAACTATTCTCAGTTGATGAGCTCCTGTCATCTTCTGATTTAATTCAGCCTTTTGATAAGTTCGTTTGAGTAGACTCAAGAGCCAGAATTCTCTCTGAGAAACATTGTCCTGATCATCCATCTGTTGATAGCTGGAAAGAGCAACTGAGTTCAGTAAAGAAAAGTAACTGGAGTAATTTCTTAGTATCTTTGGAGGTCAGGAAAGTGGTATTACAATTGCTTTCCTTTTGCCTCAAGATAAGAAAATGTTCAAGCACTAGTTTGACCTTCTAAATTTCTTCAGGAGAAGCCTGAAATGTTGATACCAGGATGCACCATCTGTTATCATCATCATCAGGCAACAGTATTCACGGCAATGATACCACAGAGAACTGTTGCATTAGTTATGTGCAAATACGGCAAGCTTTAAATTCCTCCAAGCTTCATTCCTCATTACACCCAAAGTTTTTGAAATATCATCTTTTTAGGTTACAAATCATATTTAYTATTAGTTTATAGGCTACATAATGTCTTATTAGCTCCCTTCCCTCTTGCATCTGCAAACTACCCTTGCATGGCAGAAGAGTCACAGGACGACTAAGCCATGTTTCAGAAGGCCAATTTCTTTTAAGTGCACACTTTAAAAAAGGGAAAACAGACTATAGTCAGCCTTGCACTGAGACATAATTCTTTTGTGAACAGAGCACTTTGCTTTACAGAAATAGCAGTAAAAAATAATTGGATGTCAGAGAGCTTAAGGATGTTCATATAAATATATTAAAAGAAATATTTGTCAGTTGTGAACTTTTACATCACTTAAGATAGAAGCAGGGTATAAGTCACGTTGGATGCATTCAGAAGTATGTCTTTATACTTTGTCAGATTGCCATCTCTTGCATTCAATTCAGGTTTTTCTCAAAGTCCCAGTACAAAACAGCATGTATCAGATGGCCTCAGATAAAAATCAGAAACCATCTCACACAGCAGGATACAGAAGGGAAGTTTAACTGTTTAAGGTATTACACTTTTTTTACTCTTGAACAGAACAAGATTTTCCATTTTCTACACATTGATTTTATAGATAATGTATGAAAATCTTCTCTTCATGGCATTTCCCATGAGTTGCAGCCTACATTTACAAAAATGAGGAGTGATTTGGAGTTCTTTTGTTTCTGGAAGCCTAATCTAGAGGTAACTTTTGAAGAGCCTGATTTTCAAAAAAGGATGAGCATTTGAGTCTCAAGGACAGGATAGTTCCAGGCCAMTTTTTAAAATTGTGAAGATGAGGTGGTTAGGAACAATCAGGCTTCAATAATGCCATTAAAGACAAGATAGCTGTCTGGTACTACATACTAAAAATGAAGAGTCCTTCCTACACTAGAAATACCACAAAGACCAATTGGAAAACTGGCTGTAGGGCAAGAGGGAAAATTCATTTATTATAATAATTATTAATAATTTACTATTTTTTTCAAGTAACATAAAATAATTCTGTAATGATATTTTAATTCATCTCATCAATGCAAAATATCATACGTTCATTGGAAAATATAAAATTTCCATCCCACTCATCTGACTTTTTTATATTGCTGCCCACCAGCATGTTTACTACATACCTTCTACAAAATCAGTAACTGTAAAGTCCCTTTTAGCATACTGTCTTCTCTGGGATCATGCCTTGGATGGGAATAGTGTTTACTGTAATTTTAATTTTCTGTTGACTGTTTTGGGCACAAGGAAGTGTCACCATTTTCAAAATCATTTTGGTGGTGAAAAGGGCAAAGACAAAGCTCTTGCATCACATGACACAGTACTTAGAACTATACGCATTTCTTTGTGTGTGTACACAAAGGAAAAACCTAAGTATTTTAATATAAAGCATTAAAAAAGGTATAAGCACCCCAAGAAGAACCTGCAGAATTGCTTAACCATACCTGTAACACCTTAGGTACTAAAATGCTTCCACAAAAATGCAGACAGTTTTTCTGAAAATCTTCAAAGTRGATATGAAAGCAACATTATTAGTCTAGAACACTTGCATTGTTATTGAGAGCAGAATCTAGCCCCAAAAAGGAAGTAAGGCAGATGTAATTTTAACTTTTCAGTACTATCTGAATAGGCCTATCAGAATGTGACAGTGTCTGCTAGGGATTAATAAGCATAAATTGCTTATCCAAACAGAGAAAATTAAAAGGAAGCATTTAAAGATTACTGTAAAGGTTTTTACATTCCAGAGGAAATCAGCTGGTGCTATGACAGTAAAGTACATTAAGGGACTTCAGAGTAAAATGACAGATTTAACAACCAAGTAATTCTGAACAGGGTTAGGGTATTTGGTTGTTCTAATAATGTTTAATTTCACATTAAATCTCCATTAATGTTTGATGAATGCTATATGCCAAACTGATATGAAATTCAAGAGAGGTAGTGGGGCGGGAAAAACTCAGAGGAACTGAGAAATGAGAGTAGGTCCTCCTCCAGAGCTAGACATACTTAGTCATGCTACCAAGATTTACATCACCTGAACATCTGGCCCGTCGAGTGAGGTCATTCATTTTCTTCCATAAGAAAGAAAAAAATATGCACAGTCTAAAGATTCTTCAGGTAAATTCTTCATTTAATTCTAAATCAGCATACTAAAAGAAAAAAAAATGTTTCCTTGACTCAGGACACAGGAGCATCATGACCTTGCCTTGATCAAGAGCTGAGTAGCTGAGCATAATGATCTGTGACCAACAGGATAATGCAAATAAAAACTGAGTGTGATGAGCATTGTTATGGATCAACAAGTGACTGACAACAGTACCTGAAATTGCTGGAAATGTATACTGTCATACTGATTTGACTGGATTTGATCTGGCTATTGAATCTCGYAGTAACAAAGATCGGGGGGAACATTATGTGGACATCTGAAACTGTGTAGAAGCAGAGTGCCAAGATGGAAACATTGCATGTCAGTGCCAAGCTGTTGCCCAGAGTCTGATGTTGAGGCCAGCTGGACTGAGTGCTGCCTTCCCCCAGGCTGAACTGTGCTGACTCCCTGCAGCAGGACCTGGGACAGGTCTCAGTTAACTGCATGTGCGTGTGTAACAGTATGTGAGTGTGAGGGTAAGCTTTTCCTGACACAGCCTCTTATTTGGTCCACTTAATAAACTGTGCTTAGCAGGGTCATGTTGTCAGTGTTCCTTTTTCCCCTGTGACCACTCCTTATAATAATGGGCACTTAGTAGGTGTCATATCACAGTGGAGAAGTGCTCAGGCTGTGGGCATGGAAGCTTCCAATATACCTTCTCTTCTTTTGGTTTCACACTCCTTGCTGCTGGTCTGCTAGACTATTTGACCCTGATGGATTACATCTATTGAAATAAAGAAAGTGAAAACCTGTAAAAAAGTATTGAGAAAATATTAATACTGCTGCTGGTGGTGATGGCATTAACAGAGTGAAAACACCTGAATTAATTGAACACACTGAGTTTTTCAGAATAGGCTCCATGAAGTATACACTACCACAGTAACAAAGGGGAAGTTTACATTGCTTTTTGCAGAAAGACTGAAGCAAGTGCAGTCTATATATCAACCTGGCTGTATGGAAAGTAGTTCCATGTTGGTAGCTTCACAGCTGGGTTAGCTTAGGCGCATGAACTTTGCTGAAAGAAAGGATTTATTAGCCTAGAGATAGACCCATGCTCGTGTGACAATAGTGCCTTAGGAGAATGAGCTCACAACTACATGTGCTGAGTCATGTAGGCATATCCTTACACTCTATGATGGTCTTTATTTGTTCTGAGTTTGTATATCACATGTATATCCACATTAAGTGGAGAGAGTGTTCCCTCCTTTGGAGGGATGGAGAAGATTGCTGCTTTTCTGGGGAGCAAATAAATGTGCTTGGAGAGAGTGTGTAGTAAACAGGATCAGAAGGGACTTGCAATGTTTCCTGCATCTCAGAAAGCCACTGACTTGAAAATAAGTCTGCAATCAAGGATAACCCTGGAAGGACACAATGACAGAGTTGTTTAAAAGCCCTTCCTATTTTTATTCTGCTTTACCTGACCACTTTGACTTTTCTTCTGTTACAATAGTTAAGCATTCTTATTAATATTCCATTAAAACTTCTTAAAAAAAAAAAAGTGGTTTTGAATCCCTTTGGGAAGACTATAAATTGTGAATGGCTTGAGGTCCTGTCCAAATCTTTTAGATCTTTAAAAAAACGAGTTCCATGTACACAAATTTCCAGATGTAATTCTCAAAATCATCTGTTTCCAGAATGTTTTGATATGCATATTAATATCAAGAATTCCCAGTATGAAAACAAATAGATGATCTAGGATTATATCCTAGTCATATTAACTGCAGGAGAACTTGTTTGTCTTTGGGAATTGTTGAAAGGCATTGAATCAAAATTAATGCCTTTTATATTGGCTGGGCTCCATCTTCAATGGTGTTTAATCTTTTCTTCTGCCCATCTCCTTGTTGTCTTGTTCACCCTTTTCCTGATATTCTCCTTCCCTAGACAAGTAAAGATGGCCCAGGATTAAAGCATTTCCAAAGGTAAGAAGAGGTGGCTTGTGTAAAACATAACAGTAGCTACAAATTTTATGGGAAATGGACTGAAAAATCTTGTATGTTAATCAGCAGAGCTCAGTCCAAAACTCTGACAGAGCCACGGCAGATTGTACTTCGATTTCCTCAGAAGGACTGTTTTTTTTTTTACCTGAGTGTCACATATGTAACTAGATAAGAGATAGAAATTGGAAGCCTGAAGATGTTTTGGGGCAATATCAGTGAAGGGAAGACTGGGTTTCTGAGTTTTGCCACTTGTTCCAGGTTGCCTAAGTTTTTAAAAACACTTTTACATACAGAACATGATGCTGTAGTTGAGCTAAAATAAAACAAAACAAAAAGGAAAGGAAAATTTGATTGTTGAATTGGAACACTGCTCTTTTTTGGTTGCATATACAGTCAAGCCCTGAATTAAGCAATATTTTTCATGGGGAAGGATGGATTCCTTAATTTTCGATGAGCTATTTCATTTGAGGTTTGCAACAATTTGTTAAAGGAGAGTTATACCTTGTGTGCAATGAAATATAGTGGGCCTAAACCTCTTCTTGCAGAAGGAAGCAGAATAAATTTGGATTTAGTACTTGTGACTTACAGCAGAGAGAAACTAAGTTCACAGGGAGTTTACATTGTGGAGGAATGACTCTGGGTTGTCCCATGGGTATATCATAAGCAGGAGAAACATATCCACTATGCTGCTTCTATCCTGACTGTCTTTGCCTCTCTTTCTTAGGTATTTTTTCAGTATCTGAAAACCACAAACATCACAAGTTTGGCTTCATAATCATTATAATACTAAAAAAAAAAAAGTAAAGAGGAGGATTTGGGGATTTACATATTTATTTCCTCAGCTTTCTTGCCCTCTAGGTATATTTTCAGTTAAATTCGAAATTTTTTTCTACAACATGAAGAATTACAAGCTTTTTTTTTTTTTTTTTTTTTTTTTAATATGCAGGCTGAGATTTTCATGCAGGCTTTGAATTCTTGCCACAAGATCTTCCAGAAAAACAGCAGCATCATGGGACTTATTTTTAAAATCTTATGAACTGGCATAACTGGACTTCTAAGGATGTGTCCACAGCATACAGCAGCACATACAGAATAACTCTGAAGCTGGCAGGGAACATACTACGTCTGGAACCAGAGATAATATAACTGATTGCATTTTCGTACTCTGGCTAATAAAGCCTTTCTGTCAGCACACCCGCTGAATTTGAGCCTAAACCTGGTACTGCACCAAACTGCACCTGCTCATGTCTTTCTGTGCATGGTGACATATTGGTAAACTTATCCATCAATAAAGTATGTACTAAACTATACTCTGTTACTATAGAACAGATAGCCATTCTGAGAAAAACAAAACAAAACCTACTTTCCTCCTAGCTGTTATGAGCTATTATATAAGCTTCCATTTCCTCTGTTTCAAAGTATTTTAATCTTGATGACCTGGAAGCATGCTTCAAAATAGGTTTGGGCATCTTCTGACGAAGTCTTTTAAGAAGCCAGCTAACTGGCTTTGGTGCAATGATTTCAGTTGTCTTCAGTGAACTACCTTTGGGGGTTTGATATATAAGGAAAATGAGCAATTGACACTATTTTTAAGAATATTAAACATATGGCRCCTTAAATGTAGGAGATTTGGTGTTCTACTAGTGGATTTCCCTCTATTTCAGGTTAGTAAAATAACTAGGTTAAGTGATAAATTTTGGAAATAATTGTAAAATGATTTTCACTGGTAAACTACGGCCTTACAAACCTTTTCTTTTTTTTTTTCCTTTTTTTTTTTCTTTCTAAAAACAGAATGATTTTGCCATTGTTTAACAACCTCAGCTAAGACTGGCATATTACTCTTACAGTGCTTATAAAAAAATTGCAATAAAGCCCCACATAATCATGAACTGGTTTAAATTCATGAAATATTAAAAATAAGAAAATAGGATTCCTGATTATTTCCTGTTTGGCTTTAGAACCTCCTGATGACCATGAGTTATAGGATTTCTGGGGTTTCAGTTTGTTGCCCCTAAAACCTGACCTAGACTATTGTCTATGTGCAATTTTGCTAAGTTGAAAGTTAGTTGCATGAAATGTAGTTAGCACAGCAGCAAGCAGAAGCTAATAAATGTAAATGAGAGGCAGGCTTAACACTGCTACCTTGGGTTCGGTGTGTCATGAACTGTATTGCACAGCTTCCAGCTAATCCTGGGTACAGGCTTGCTGGATAAAATGGAAGAATACTGAAATAGTGGTTTATATGTAGGTGATGAGATTCACACTTTATTTGTGTAGTGCAAGTGCTTAGGATGCRGGGGGAGGGAGCAAAAATGAATAAAAAATTAAAAACTCGTGACTGATTTGTGTGGAATACAACTAGTGTTAACATCTACGGAATGGAAAAGGAAATATGAACATTGTATCATAACAGCAGGTTACAATGTTTGGGCACTTACATTRTACTTTGCTCTTAACATTTTTTGTAGATCTGGATTTCGAGAGACTAAAAGATGCATTAAATGCATAAGCTGAAATTGTCATGGTATTTGCAGTTTTAAACGGTCCCTAGTTACTCACACATTTTGTGTGTATTTCGCTCCAAAGTTAGAGTGAGTAAGTTGAGAAAACAGTTAGGATTAATTGGTACTCTGGAAGATGTAGCACCTGACTTTCTCTTCTCATGCACCTTTTCCAAATTGCACCTTTCTGATAACGTGACATTTTAATTTTACTTCCCACAGGCATGAAGAAGGTGATAATAGATTATGAAAGTTAAAGACACAAAAGTACTGAAAATGGCTATCTTTTAATGAAAAAGTGCCATGCTGCCCAGACACTCTGACACTGAAAAGTCAGAGGCTATCTTCTGGAGCTATCCTGGCACTGCATGGGGTTTCTGTTTTGCTTTATTTGTTCCAAGAAAGGGATATTCCACAGAGTCTTCTGTTTTTCTTTTTAGGTAGAGATCTTGAATTTCCCAATGAACTGATAGTGATCTTCTAATAGTGTAATGAGAGAACTGAATCTGAAATTCAGTTCAAATTTGTTCCTTTCAAGAGGCAATTCGAAACAATAAAACAGAGAATAAAAATATCAGTGTGTGTGTGTGCGTGTGTGTGCACGTGCGCGTGTATGTAGGTATATAATATATAGATTACCATTATTATACTTATGGGGAACCTTATACTGTATTTCCTAAATGGAGAAATACATTTAAACATTTAACCCCTTCTCCCATGACTAGTGCTACTTATCTATTATGTAAATAAAGTAAAGCAGGTAGACTTTTTTTTATTAGCATTGCCATCAGCAAAATCAGGGCAAAACACATTCCAATTAAAATATTATAATATGTTTGTTCTGCCAGATTAATATGATTGATCACAAACTATAAAAAGAATAAAAGTCATAGGAAGGTCTGAGAGGAGCAGACTAGAAAGGAGAGGCTCATGGGAGATAAAACCTGAGGGAGTTTGTATCTTCTGATAGCAGTAATACTGTAGTGGAATTTCTGGAAAATAGCTAGTGTGAATTGGCATGTGATCTTCCTCTTTAGGTCATGAGTGTTAATTCATGTTATTATTTTTTTCCCAAAGAGCTTAGGTGCAGGGGTCTATTCACGTTTGAAAAACTCTTCATAACAGAGTATTTAGCAGAAGTAAGAAGAACTGCTATAGTGTTTTCAAATTCCTTTTAAAGTTTTTTTTTTGTTATGCTATGAAACAACAACAATAAAAAGGCTGTTTAATTTAGATCTAGCTTTAAAATTATGAATATTTTATTTTATCCTCCAGTTAACTGTTCTGTACCTTAAAGTGCTTCTTACACAAATGACCTAGACAGTGATCTGCTTGCTTGCACCTCCCAGATGTCTGATAAAAACATGCATTAAACTGGATTACCTCATGAATATAAAGTGACAAGAAATGATTCTTCGTAAAGACAGCCAAAGGGAACATAGTCATTTTGTCTCATACAGATCTTATACGGAATACAAAAAAACAAGGTTTTCTTGTTTCTGCATAGCTGAAACACAGAGAAAATGTATTCTCTACTTCTTGGATGCACTGTCCTAGTTCTCACAATGGTGAGATGGTACCTAATGCTTTTACATTTCAGTTTAAAACACAAAGGGTGTAGGTTTAGAATGTCCATTAAGGATTTTAACTAACAAACCATGAAAAGCATTAACTTTCTCTGTACCTGAGAAAAATGAATACAAAGCAGAAAGTCTAGAAGAGAATTTAAGTCACTAAAGAGGATTTGTGTCCTCTGGATTTATTTGGAATTTCTTAAATGTATCAATGATATTCTTCCAGAATATTAAAACAGGTTTTATACCTTGATTTATAGTAATGTTAATTTGATGCCAGTACTGATTTTATTTGATTTTATGGATTTGATTTTACATTTGTCTTGATCATATTCACTTGCTCATGTACTTCTTGTAAATACAGACTTCTGGCCAATAAGAAAAGTTGCATAGCTGTTTTCAACAAGTTCTGCTAAGCATGCACTTCTTCTTTTTCTAGCAAAGATTCTCCTTTAAGTGAAAATACAGTTTGTTGTTTGCTGTTTTTAGCTACATCTTTCCTTTGCATAATCCTCAATTCAGAAAGTATGTAGGCACATATTACATTGATATTGACCTGAAATGCAGCTTCATTAACAACACTTTTTAACCTTCTGAGGAGTCATAACAGGAAGAAACGTGCATATTTGGCCCAGTTAAACCTTTCTGGATTTCATAAGCTAGCTGTAGTATTCATGTTCCCAGTATCCACAGCCCAGGAGTAATTTTAAAAGTCTGAGTTCCTTAAGGTAGTGTTCAAGCTGGTTTGGGTTTATATCTAGCTTACTGAATTCATTTACCCTATTTTATATATTATATGATTCTCTCTGGCATTGCATGGGCTCTTTAGGCAGAATCATTGGACTTGATAAATTAACAACAGGACAATGGCATTTTTTTTCCCTTGGACATACATTTAAACAGTTTTGTGGGCAATGCTGTAGTTAAAATTCTCTCACTGGAGCTCTTTGAAAAGCCTATGTTCTTCTGAGGAGGCGAGAGAGGTAGTGAGTCATAATGATGCATGGTGCCTGTCTCAGGCAGAGCATGCCTTTTTCATATGTTTGCCACTGAAAAATGTGTTACATCCAAGTTTACTTTGATATTTATTAGACAGTGTGAAAGAACCTTCTTCTGAGCCACTTTAAATGATCAGAAAAGTATGTCTCCGCTGTATTTTTATGTCCCTGATTCTGGGTCATCATGCTTGCTTTTTTCCCAAGGGGGTAAAACCAACATAGAACACAAAGAGATAGGTTCTTACCAATAAATCTTCTGAGGATTAATGAAAAAGGAATCCTCTTGCACTGATTTTTGGGAAGCATAATTTTGAATCTGAAGAACCAAAATCTGTGACATAGACTTTTAGAATGTGTCACAAAGACTAAAAATGAGAGATGTGACAAAAATAGTAGGGAAAACTTGACTTTTTAAGGGCTTTGAGGTGACTATTACTTTTATTGTAGCAGGTTCAAAGTTAGTATAAAAGGGTGAAGCCAAGCTGTCTACAATAAAACTGCCATATGTTGATTTTCACCTTCTTAAAAATTATCCTTCAGCAATACCATGTTATTAATTTTTTGACTATGACTATGATTTTCTGTCATTCTTTTCAGGCTTGTAGATGGATGAACTATTCTTAAGGGACTTCTTTTAACAGCTATAACCCACTTTTTCATCACAAATCTTCCATAGAACTTCGATTTTTATGAATGTGTTCATTATTCAGTATCGTTTGACAAATAATTTATATACACATTTCAGCCAATGTTTTGCTAGTTGAGTTGATTTAATATGTGCTTTTCTATTCTTGTCTAAGTTATTTTTCCACACTTTAAACCAAAAGCCACCAAAAGAACTTTCTATAGAGCAATTGACTTTGCAAAATTTTCTTTTGCTACAAAAATTGCTGTGAAGTGAAGATCMGATATCTGCTGCTCCCCCACTTCTCCTTCTATTACCTCCTGCTCCCCACGCTTCCTAAACATGCACTATTTCTCAAGCAGCGGGATTTCAGCACAACTGATGATGGACAAAGTTACCCTAAAATTTGAGTACCAGTCACTGATTCTGAGTTCTAATTTCATACTAAAATGACTCTGACTTGTTTTTCCATGTACTTGCTTATGTTCAGTCTCATTTTTTCCTATGGTTATTCTACTGATAGCTAGGTAAGCAGATTCTAGAAAATGGTTCTGTCTTGGTAACAAAGAACACTAAAATAAAAGACTTTATCCTCTAAGATTTGACTTGTATCTCACACTGAGCTCTGGTGTTGATGTCCCTGTCTTGACTCAGAAACCTATTTTGACCTTGATCCTTACTTTTCTGACATGCTGTCATCAAACTCAGGTCACATCATATGCCTTAGGACTTCTTTTATGAAGCAAGGCCATACTACAATCATATGGTCTGTCCTTCTCCAGGAAGTTTTGAACGTGCTTATAAATGTCAGCCAAATTTGCAAAGGATTAAAGGTCATGGAGATAATTAAAATGATACAAATTTCATGAGATCAGCAATTATCAGTTTTGTTTGGCCAGCTGTGAAGTCTATCAGCACGCGCGCACACACACACACACACACACACACACACTTGCTGGCTAGCAGGAGCACACACAGCCTGGAATCAGCCACAGCATATGGTGTCACTTGTCCATCTGGGGCAGCTGTGGAGCAAGCTACTGGAGAGGAACTGAAAGATTTACAAGAGTGTGAGAAGTAAAGGCATAGAAGTGTGACTGCAAGGGATCTAAAAAGATGAAGGACCCACATTTGTGAAGCCAGGCCATTAGTACCATGGGTCATGGAAAAATTCAGTATTACAAAGTTACTACACTGCGATGAATCATGCTATGAATTTACTTTGAATGAGTGTTCTGTATTTGGCAAATCTAGATCCTGCTTATGTAAAATGAGCATCCTGAGACAGAAAAGCAACAGATTTATTACAGTAACTAGTGTTGTTTTTGTTTTTGTTTCTTATTTTCTAAAAGTGTTGGTAATTTTAGATGAAATAGCTGCAGTAGTTTTCTGTTGCCGGCCATAAAAAAAAACACAGACTGCTGTGTCAGTGAAATCTTTATTACAAAAGTACTGTTTTTTTGTCCATCAGACTTTTCTTCGTAGGTGTAGTTGGCAAAATGTTTAGACCTTTTATTCTTGTGAATTAACTGTAAGCAGCTTCAGATTGTTATTATTTTGCAGTTGTTTATTGAACACTAGATACAAACATATGGTAGGCTAGAAGTTGTTTGATATGTTCACTTTGAAGATACCTTCAACTATCTGAAGGTCATTATGCACAGTCTGTGATAGACTCCCACCATGGTCTTGCTTGCTTTCTGATTAAATGATTGCAGCTTTACAAAAAAAGAACATGAATATTTGAAGCTCAGATATCATATTAATATTCATATGCAAACTCAGGTAATCCTCCTAAGGATTTGACAACTCACAAGTTTTGATTTGAACAAAAATATATTTGCATTGTGTTCTTGGACAAAAACACGTAAGAGTTCTGCAGATCATTTATAGTATTATAACTGCTATGGTCTAAAGAAGTAATAGAAAAACAATCTTTTCAGGAAAGTACAGTATTTTTTATTACACAGTTAATAAATTTGCAATTAATAAAATTAAGGGGAAAAAGCTTAAAGGCCTTGGGCATCATAAGCTTAGAGGTCTTGGGCATCATACTGTTTTCTGTGTCTTCTCCACCTATACTGGCTGACCTAAAAAAGGATTATTACCATTCACAACAAATCTTGGCTAACATATAATGAAGAATCCAGCCTATTAAAAAAAAAAAAAAAACACTTTGTCCAGTTTTGTTTGCTTGTATATATGTAGTCTTGTATGTCAAACAGAAACTGCAGAACTAAACACATTATATCTTACAATTTACTAATCTCAGCATGTTATGAGGTTTAACATCTGTTAAAACATATTTGATGGATCTCAGTTACATACTTCATCCTGAAATTTGCATCTCTTCTTCTAAGTTACATCAAACTTAATTCTTTACCTCCCAAATAAATTTGCTTTCTATGTTTTTTCCTTAAGACTTCCTCATGGGCCGTGGACTTTCTCTACTGAAGTTCACAATACCTTCCCAGCTTTACCTTCTTAGAGCATTGCCAATCTATTTTAAACACAGAGGTCCTGGATTCAGGGTGCAAATCCATGTTTGCATCTAAGCAAGTCCTGGGGTCAGCTCTGGATCATCCCAAACATGAAGACAAAAGAGAGGATCTCAGATATGCCTTTCTCAGCCTTTTTCAAACTAAGATCATTTAAACTTTTTGACCATTTTGACCATTTAGTTTTCTAGAAAGAAAAGCTGTCAGTTGTGGTCAATGTTGTCAAGAGGGTTTTCATTTATAACCAAAGCAATATGCAGCTAACTTTTGAAAGTTCATTTACTACTACTAACACAGATGACTATTCACTTCCTCTCATGGAAATGGACATACAAAGATTTGATTTTTGATTTTTCAACCAGTGTGAACCATATCATCCAGGTCGCCGATTGTCCACAGCTCACAGGCTGAGAACTCCTGCTGCAAGCTCTGTTCAAAGCAGTATTTTTTGTGGTGTGGGTCTGCTACAAAACTCTGCTCAGTCCAGCAGATTCCATGTGTCCTGTTTGTCCTTTTAGGGGCATCATATAACTTTAGAGAAGATGGCTTGGGAAACTTCCTAAAAGAACCACAACAAGGGTACTTTATATTGATATGTCAAGGGTAGTATATATTGGTAGGCTACCTGAATGCAAGTTAAATTGATGCTGTTAACAATAGGGGACTGAGTCTTTATGGAGATTTGAGTTTGAGGTCACTCTTGGACTTTGCCAGCTTAGTTAAGCATAGCTGCAGACCTTAGGCTTCATTCAGCTTTACCCTGACCTCTTGGATGAGCCTGCTTCCACATCAATCTCATGCATTATTTCGAGCAATGCAGCTGAGATTATGTCAATCAAAGTTGAAAATATGACTGGTTAGAGCCCAGAAGACAGGCAGCTAGACTGTAATCAATCTGAAAAAGTTGGGGACAGCTGCTGTGAGCCAGTGGGGAAGAGGCTGGTAGCACAGAGTTTATGATTTGCAACAAGCTGAAGCAATTGTTTCTCTTTCTGTAAGTTTCTTTATTCTGCTAAGAATGACTAGAAAACAAACAAAAAAGAAAAGAATCAAGCAACTTAAACATTTAAAATTTCTGGAAACTGCTTGGATTCATCCAGACTGAATATTTTGGTGGCTCATGGTTTCTAAAAATGTAGAGATGTAGAGATATCATAAACAATGCTCAAAATGCTTGTTTGCCTAGTACGCTACTATAAAGGGATTGAGGATTTGCGTGCCTAAACTAACAGAAAGAGTGAAAATTTGTATTTGCTGCAATAAATGTGTTCTATTAGTCTAGCATTGTATCAAGAAAAAAAACTGTTAAGTATATTTTACACCTAGAGCCGCTAACTTAAATTAAGAGAGATGATGGAAATCTTTGCTTTACATGACATTGATTTTTGGATTGAGCCCATTTTCATTATGCTTTGAGATGGCAGTCCTGCAAGTAAATAAAATTTATACAGAATGACCCTTTGATAGGAGTGCATAGATAGTAATATATTGTGTGAAGAATATACAGTAGATTCTGAGCACAAAGATAAACATTTCATTTGGCTGAAAAATTAAACAACAGAGAAATGGATCTTTCGTATAAGACAATCTTTTAAAAAATGTGGGCTTTTTTTTWAAAAAAAGCACCCAAACCAAAACAAAGCCCTGTGTGTGGTTTATAACACCCATAATCTTGACGTGCAGTTGTGATGACAGTAATCCTTTCGATTTGTTAATATTAATGATCCTTAAGGTTGCCTTGGATATCCTATTTGCCTGATGGTCTTTAACTTCAAGCAAAAATAGCCAAGGTCTTTGTGATGCATTGCTTTGGCAATAAAGACAATATTGCTTTGGGTCATATTTTTACAGATTTGTGAAGCATGTAGCAAAGCTGTGGTGTTTATGATTCGTCATAGGAATATCTGTGAAGAGGTGAAGTTCAGAGGGTAAAAGACTTTGTGAGTCTTATTTAATTATTACTTACAAAAGGAGCTATCTCTTCCAAGTTTAAGGAGGTTAATACCCTCAGTTTTCACATTTTTCGGTTGTGAAAACAGGAATGTGTTAGCAATGTGCCATGTTCCCTCATGAAAATATGGTCTTTTTGAGTATACAAAAATGCAAATAGATAAAAAATAATTGATTGAAATGCATTCAATAAACATACTGTGAGTCAATATTTAGCCTGCTTGTTTTTGTTTTAGTTTTGGACTTGACCTTTCAAAGTTTAGCTAAATCTAGCAGAATCAACTGAAAATATAATAAGGTTGGCTAGAAACTACCAGTTTGCACAGGTGCAAATGGGTTTGATCATACGGTGAATTTATTGAGAGCCAAGGGCACAACTCCAAATTACAAAACCAGATGCTTGGCTCTTTTCTCTATATGAGACAGAAGGAAAAGAGAAAGATAGAAAAGCCATGAACCAGGAGAGGATTCTATGTTTTTATGATGTGAATTTAAAAGCAAACACAAAATACAAGGAAGTTGGAGCTGGTTGCAAATTTATGGAAGCCAGTGTTTCTTTAAAAAAAATCCCTGGTTTATCTGTACAGTTTATCTGCAACAGAGGCTCCTGAACCTTTTTTTTTAATTATTTTTTTCTCCCTATGCTCTACAATTCCAGCAAGTGAGATTCCCTCCAGCAAAATTCCTTTCCATTCTTATCCCTCCCCTTTTCTTGATCTCTGGTGGCTCTTGAATCTATTATGGCACTCTGAATGAAACAAGTTCATGTTAATTCACATGCTTTCATCTTCTTTTTTAATTAAATTCACTAGTTTTGTTAGTGACAGCATAAAAATGCCTGTCTCCCTATTAAAATATTACATTATGAATGTATTTTAGCTATAAATTTTCAATATTTTTCACAGATAAACTGCCTTCCTGCCTTCCAGTAAAGAGG
This sequence comes from Apteryx rowi, assembly GCF_003343035.1. Classification (NCBI taxonomy): domain Eukaryota; kingdom Metazoa; phylum Chordata; class Aves; order Apterygiformes; family Apterygidae; genus Apteryx; species Apteryx rowi. Next base: position 26,801 of record NW_020447291.1, on the reverse strand, counting down.
GAGAAAGAGAAAAACAAAGTAAAAGGGAGGAAGTGGTTTTTTGTTTTTTGGGTTTTTTTTTGTTTTTTTTTTTGCAGAAGAGTTACAGACCTTTTAGACCTGTAATCTTTTCTAAAGCATAATATGAAATGTATTGCAGGCTCTAGCTGGACATGATGGACCAAAAAAAAACAAAACAAAAAGGCTATTAATGGACCTCAGAAATAAAGTTAAAACTGGGTGTAACTAGATGTTCCAGAAGTGATATATTCACCTTTACTGATAAGATTGAATTCCTTGTTTCAGCAAAACCTTGAAATTCATTTTTCTTTTTTTTCCTTTTTTTTATGGTTTTCATGACCTTTTCTTGATTATTTTGGTCTCCAGGCTATAGCCAAATTGCAGTCCACCAGTTTCCAAGTGTGTCTTTCAAACAGTATTGGGAAGTTATTTGAATAACTTGCAAATCTGTTTCTCTACTGAAGATCTATCTCCTTTCATCTAGTCAAGGATATTGGCCTGCTTTTCACAAATGGGGATGTCYGGCTGTCATTTCAAATTCATTATGGCCAAAATTCAGCTCTTGATCTTTTCTTTCAAAACATTTCACTACTTCATCTTCCATACTACTAGGCAGAAACATTGCTGTTCTCCAAATGACTTCACTGATGTCAAAGCCTAAACTCACGCTGTCTCTAGGGGGCAGCTTTCACTGAGCTTCCCTCAAACCTTGTCTATCCTCCCTATGCACACAGTCAAAACATTTGTGCAAGCTTTTATTATTGCCTACATTAACTGTGACATCTGTTCTCTGGCCTTGCCTGCAGCAGCCTTGCTGCTCTGAAGTCGCTGCGGGATAGTGCTGGTAGAGTCATCCTGAACTCATTTCTCTGGGCACATCATACAACTCATTGAGCCTCTCTTCTCAGCCGCCTACCATTAACAGTCAGGCTACCTGTCTCTGTACTTAAGGCTTTTATAACTTATAATCCACCCTACCTACCTGATTTTACAGCTTTTCTTGATATCGACCTTACTTCTGCTCCTTCAGCATTTTTCATCTTTACTTCTTTCCCATTTCCCTCTTATGTCTTTTTCTTTTCCATAATTCAACCCAATATATTGTAATAAAATTGAATCAGGCATAAACATAATTTTCCTCATTTCTTCCTTCAAGTCACTTTTGCTAGGGTTATAACCAAACCAAGAAACCATTCAAATACCCCTTCCACTGTAGTGAATAGGTTATAAATTATAGCTAAGTCTCTTCCCCAACCTTCTTTTTTCTATTCCTACAGTGAGAAATAAAAACAGAAAGTTAATAAAAATACTGCCCACTCTTCCATTTACCCAACAAATAAATAGAAAACTCTCCTCACGTTCAACCCCTTCCCTCAACAATTTACATAATTAAGAAAGATGTGCCAGCTTTTCCTCAGGTGTATTTCTTCATATATTCTCCTTAACTTCATTTCATTTTCCATTGGACTTTAAACAATTTATTACACATACTGTTTATTTTTATCCAGCACAATAGCATCCAACTCTAAGCAGGATGATACTGTAGTATGACTACTTACAATTAAAAATAGCAATCTGAGGGGAGCACCTTGTTGCATTTAGTATGAAGGTTTCAATAAACCAGAAAGTTAATATAAAATTTTATTCAATATATTTATGACACAGGATCATCCTGTGTCACATTTATTATTTATGAAAAATGTGTTATATATATGACATTATTTAGAAGTAAATGGTCAATATTTCCTGGATTATATTGCATACATTTAGTTGTTCTGATTCATGAAAAGTTCAGGACTTCTCATAAAGGATTGTCAGTGTAGATAGAGCTTCAGTTCTTTTAGGCTATGTAACAAAATTATTGTGTTGAGGTATATTGTGATGGGACCTCAAGTCAGTCAGAGCTCTGCGTTTGCCCAGTCCTTTTCTGTGTAGTCAATTCTCCAAAAGCTTAAAGTTTAAAAAATGCAAGCAAAAAGCTTTTTTGGAACTTTTAAACAGAGAAAGCTCCAATTGATTGGTCAGATAGAATAGAAATGATATGGGTTTGTATGATACTCTCCTTCTGATCACTGTGTTGTTGCAGGCCGATCCCTGCTTCCAAGCTTGCTTTTTATGGGTTCAGCGGTTTTGAGGTGGAGCAAATGCTGCAAGGTCCCGTTTGGCCTCTGCAGAGTTTCTCTGTCTGTCATCTCAGAAGCCTGCCTCAGAGACAGGAGCCTGTCCATTCCCTGATGCCTTTCCCAGGGCTACAGATGCCGATGGCTTTGCTGCAACTCTCATGCTCAGATGCTCCCAGAGAAGGGCTCTCTCCTTCCTCCAGCCACCACACACAGTCTTTTCAAGGGAATACAAAGGTAAGGTCCAAACACAGCAATGTGCAAACTGAGAATCAGATCTCCTCCATTGCATATGTGACTAAATGTCTTGGACCGTTTGGAGAAAGAAAACTAATTTTGGGATATAAAATCACATCAGTTTACTGCCAACTAGGATGAGGTTGTACCAAACCTGTATTTGGCAGAAAAAGGATGGTTTGATGTCTTCATTTTCAAATATCTACAAGTTCAGCAATAAACCAAGCAAGAATATCAGCTCTGTCTACAATCAGTGAAGTCTGTTTCAACCCATCCTGAGATAACTTCTCCCTCCCATTTCAGATGACAGTCTCTGGAGGTGCCTCTCTCTTTTCACTGATTACAGAAGGAGCACATTAGGCACATAACTTTTAGCATGCCATCTTTCTGGCTTTGTGTTGGTCACATATTTACTTTCAACTTCTTCAAAAGACTCAACGTTTTGATCTGAAGTTTTAAAAATAAGACATTTCAAGGCTTCATTTCAAAATGACTTTGGTTTTATTTTTAAATGATGAAATACAACAAAATAAGGAAACAAACCAGAAAACTCTGCCATATTTTAAGATGAAAATTTTTTTAGGTTAGAAGAAATCTTTGGTTAAACTTGGAAATGTTTTCCATCACTGGAGTTTCCTAGAACACAGAAATCCCTTATTTGCCAAGCTACATTGACAAAGTAAGTCCTGTGAATTCCCACAAACACATCATCTTCACCAATTATCTGCATGCAGGCACAACAGAAAACATCGAGGTAGAAGAGTTCTAAGCATGACTGGGAGATTATCTAGAGTGTTGAATGGCAATGTATTTGGATATATATTTAGACTACATATATGTATATTTGTATAACAAACATGGTACAGTATGAGTGGCTTTTATCTGTTGTGTATTTATTCATAATATATGCATATATCATGTTTATTTTATCTAGTCCTAATTAGAAAAAGATTTTTTTTATAATACAGTTAGAGGTGAAAAAGGAGAAACTGCATAAAGTTGAAATATTTTCTCAGAAGTAAGTAACATTATACATCATCCGCATGAAACATGGCAGTGATGATGGGGTCTGGATGTATTTGCAGATGGAAAATTCTTAGATGCAAGATTCTTAGTGAGGTGATTCAGAACACCTCTAGTGAAGTAGAAAACTAGAAGAACTATGCCCATTGACAACTTGGCCAAATAATTTCAATGTTACTGGAACAAGTTTTCTTTATTTTTAACCTCCTCCTAAGACTTGAATTTCAAGCAAAAACTGATCATTTTTTAGTTATAATTAATAAATATGGTTATGCTTTATGTATGAACACTGCTATTTTGTTTTTATTTATAATTTTCTTTGTTTTCCTTTTCTTCACCTTTTACATGATGCATGTCAGACTCTGCCCATTTTAGAATGCATTTGTCAAAAACTTGCCAAATTTCAACATTCTCAACTACATGACTTTTTTTTTAACCTTGCTTTGATCTTTATTTTAAAACAGTAAAAAACAAACTAAAAAATTCCAAGGAGGGAACACTGACAAAATTGTACTCATTTTCCAACAGCATAGCTCACTTTTTAGTAGTTTGCAGAAAGAAGTATGTGGAGGAATGGTTAAGCGAGAGAGGGCATGATCTGATTGGGATGAGCAATCCCGTTCTCAGGGTAAGGGAAGGAATGTAGGCCAAGGCAAGCGATCCTTGCAGCSGCCTTGAGCACTACAAAAGAAGGTATTCACAAAACTGGTAAACAAGTCTAGACGGAACTAGGTTCCATAAATGTCAACGGAGCGTGGACAGCAACCTTGCACCAATCATATATCTGCTTTATGCGCGTGGACAGAAACTGTAGCCAATCATGTAACTATTGCTAGTGCATGCTTATTGCTTGTCGATATATATACTTTGTGTAAGCTCTAATAAAGGGAGAACGATCATACTCATATTGAGACTCCGTTGTTACTCCGGGTCCGCCTCCCACTCCTGCGTCCTCCGACATCTGGTAGCAGAGGATGGTTMARCTCCAYTAAGATCTCCGAGACTGCGGTAAGCAGCTAGAGGAGGGGAGTGGGAAACTTCGGCTGAGAGAAGGCGCTGACCTAAACTGTAGCAGGGCAGACGCCGGTCAGTGGGGTCGCTCCCCACCTCTCAGGCGCAGCCAYGGAAACTGAGGCTGCGGCCACACTGCTCGTCGGAATCCTCTCTAAGAGAGGGATAGAAGCCCCGGCGAAGCAGGTACATGATCTGATCAGCTTGGGACGGCGYTGGGGTCACTTTTCTGACCCCCACCTGTTGTTTTCGGTGTCTGAGTGGCGAGACTTTGGGGGAGCAATGTGGCAGAAGACGATCGGGGGAAGTGAGAAGGAGGAAAAGGAGATAAAAGCCGTTCGCGTACTTTGGAATACTGTGTTGGAAACTTTAACCGCTATGAAGGCAGAGAGGGAAGTAGCGTCCGCGGCTGCGAAAATGCTGAGCCCCGGAGCTGCCGTTATCAGACCCCCTCCGAGTAAGTCAAGCTTGATGTCGCGATTTTTCGGCGGACTACTCCCCATCAAAGGGCCAACGGTGCCGGCGTGTCGGACTGTCGCGGAGGTACTGCAACGGGTGCGGGAGGACTCTGGGGGGGAAGCGCTGCCGGCATCTTTGCCAGCTCCATCCCAGAAGGCGGAAGTTCCCCAGAGCCGACCGGTCCGAGCTCTGAGGCAAACGCGGAAGTGCACCCGGAGGAGGCTCACAAAGGGGCGGTGGCCACGCCCCTTGCTGACCTCATAGATTTGGGCGGAAAGGAGGGCCGGCCTCCTCCCGGTTTCCCCCCCTCACCGCYGYCTCGCGTRRCTCCTCTGTACCCRCCGTTGCYGCCGCCTATGCCACCTCAGCGGCCGCCTATCCCCTCCTTTACCGATACCACCAGTTCATGCCAGACTCCATCAGAGCACCCCCCGCTGTTTTCAGCCAGCGAGCCTTTGGAGAATAGTGCACCGGACAAGAGTAGGGTACCGCCGTCACCAAGGGAAACCGTAAGAATGCTGCAGGAACTATCGGAACGCCTGAAAAAGGTGGAGCTGCAGGCACAAGAGAAAGACAAAGGGATATCTCCCTGCTTAATGAACCCCTCTTCTGGACTTCCAAGGGAGTCTTGCTGGGGCGATATTATTAAAGAGGCCATAGCGGAAGGTCAGTGGCAAGCCACCGGTAAGATAGTATTCCAACACAGACAGGGAAAGTGGGAACCGCATGATTGGAAGATTTTACGACAGGCCCGTGACACCGTTTCTACATATGGGGTCAAATCGGAAGCCACTCGACAAATAGTCAATTGGATTTTTTCGGCYGATCTCATGTGTCCATATGACTGTAAAAATCTGATGAAACTCCTGCTTACTCCCACTCCGGCRTCCTCCAACAGAAGTAAGAGAGCAAGACACTGAATATTACAAACTTAACAAAGTTATGAAGAAATAATTAGCTGCAGTGACCCTTTGTTAGTAGAAAACCAATCTAGAAGGATGTCTTCTGTGGGAAAATTAATAAAAAGAAGTAAGCTTCAGTAGGCTTCAGTAGGCTTTACCTTGAGAGGTTCCAATTATATTAAAGAGTTGCATTCTAAATTAGCCATATGCAGGTTTAGTTTCTTTTGTCTCCTGCTATATGCTGCCCTTCTGGGTCTCTTTCTTCCAGCTGGCATTTCTTTTGTTACATCTAATAACACATATTCACGTCTTTCGTGTGGTGTCTACCCTTGTAAATACAGGCAATTTTTGATATACCGTAAGTTTTACTGAGTCCAAAAACAGCCATGCTTAAACAGTCAAAAATGTACATAATGGAGTGCTGTGAACCAAATCTTGAAATCCTTTTCCCATCACATTTAATTAAAAATGTAATAAAGAAGGTGGGATGGCTTTGGGAATTGGTGAAGGAATATGAACATTTTCCTTTCTAGGTCAGTAATTCAAATCTGTCAAACTTGATGGAAATCTATAATTCCATCAAGTGCTCTGCTGTGAGCTGAATTGACAGCCTGATTCCAGTTCAGAGTAGGCAGAAGTCCACCTGGCAAACCTGGACATGCCAAAACTTTGCTATGCTTTTCAAACTGCATTACTGGTTCTGGCAAACCTAATGATTCCTATATTTAAAGTAAGCCCCAATCTTCTTACCACAGTGTTAAACTTGTCCAAAGTAGTATTTGCTCTGGCATGTATAAGGTGATTGAGTTGAAGTGTTGGGAGGGCTAACACAAGATGCTTATTCTTCTAATACGGGAGGAAGAGCAAGGATACAGTTCTATATGCTTTATAGTCAGTAGGGAAAGGCCTTTCTTCATTTCACTGAAATAATGTAGCACAATGTTATTGCTTGGGGATGTAGAAAGAACTCAGTTTCCTGTAGGTATGCTGCAGTTAACAGTAGGTACTGAGATACCATTGCACACAGCTTCAGTTCTAGGGAAATGGTATGATATACTGCTGAATGTTTCCCCTTCCTGCCTTATTTTTGTCACTAATTCAAGGACCTTCTGTTGCAACTGATCTCTGTGACAGAGGAGAGAAGAATACGTTCTTTTAGTAGAAGTTGAGCCAAAGAAACAATGGGCTGAGGTCCATGCTGTAAGACATACTGAATACTTTACCATAATTGAACCCCAACTGACCTCTTCACAATAACAAAAGGCAAAAAAACTGTCAATCAGCCAGTCTGTGGGAGGAAGAAGAAAAGGAGTGGTGGAGAAACCCTTAACATATTTGTTTTATTTGTGTAGCCATGGCCACAGCTTCTAGTCATGATTAATGCATGTCACTGATGCATCACTTATTTAAAGAAACTAAGCAGGAGGTATTAAAAGCCTCTCAGTTGAGGCTTTCAGTTAAAGAACAGAAAGTGAAAGTTAAAAGTGGCCTGGTCCCCGATGGAATAAAAATGCGGCTAATATTCTGGTGCCTTACAGAAAGGAGAACCGTAGGCAAGAACTCAGTGCATTAGGGAAAACACTGCTAAGGTACCTGCAGGGAGGGTTTTTTGTAAATACTGGTCGGTAGGTAAAGAGAACATTAGTATTAGAGTTTTCATCCAGTTTAATGGAACTTGAGCAGAGCAGTCTTGAATTATTATATTTATGTTTTGTACAGGAGAGTTCTTTTGTTTTTTCAGGGAGGAAATAATGGAGAGTCAAAATGCCACCTGTAGAAAGAAGTAACATAGTAATACTCTCTCCCCAAAGAGTGGAAAGACTAAAATTAAAGTGATAACAGTATAGAGGGAACCCCCCCCCCCCACACACACACACCCAAACAATAAAATAAGCAATTATGAAGCTGTGATCAAAACAGTCATATGAAAGGGTCCAAAAAATAGCATTAGATTGTTTTTCCTGCCCCTACCCCTCCAAGTAATGCTGCTTGATTTTTCAAAGGTATTAAGTACTTGAACCTTTGTATAAGGCAATGGGGCTTTTTTCTTACGAGTACATGAAGTGCAGAGTTAGGTGAAAGTATTCTGATATTTGGGGTGTTTAAGAATTTTAAAGTGTGTTTGAAGAGGCAAAGGAGTAAGAAAGTAGAGTTACAGATCCTTGTTTAACTGTTGCCTTGTGCCTGTGACAGCTGAATACAGAATCTTGATCTAGTTGCATTTCACATCCTCTTTGGTATGATGTAGTATTCACAGGTGTTAATTAAGGAGGGAGAAGCTGGAGTTTAATTATTTTTAGACACTAATGTAACAGCAGTGTAAAGGAAAGAGTTTATGAGACGGGATAGAGAAGTATGTCTGCCTCCTACAGGTTCCTAGACAGTGTGGTCAACATAGAATGTTATTGGGAATTTTGTATCTTCATATAAATCTCTCAGAGGGTGTGTGTATGAGACTCTTAAAAGGAATAGATAAGGAAATAAAATTAGTTGAAATAAAGAATTTACCCCATCATCAACAGTTTCATTTCTAAAGAGGTATRTTCGGTAATTACTAGTTTAATTCATGCAGTATTACTCACTTTAGCGAGGTAATGATTCCTTAAACAGGGGTTAAATGTATATCAGTTAAAGAGAGCATAAATCGATAAGGACTCCTAAAGAGATCATTTTTAAAAAGTAAAATTACTGGTCTATGACAGTTTTAAACCAGAGGATTCCTGCTCTTTCCTGAAAAATTCATATCCAAAGTTATTTAATACTTTCCAAATATTTCACATGATCTTACAGGTTTTGAAATGTTCACATGCAAATTTTAAGTGCTGTGTTTCATCAACTTTTTAGAAAGTCATACAGGCATCAGTTAATATCTAGGCGATTGATAGTCTCCTTCATCATTAGTAAATTTATTCTGAAATTTCAATAAACGCATTTGTGTCCTTTGGGCATACAACATCCATACTAAAAGAAGTACTGCAGCATATGGGGCCTCTGGATGTAAGCTGTTTCATGCTGTTGCCCTAATTGAAATGACTGTCACTTTAAAAGCATACCAAGGAATGTGACCAAAACACGTTAATAATAATGTAGAATTATTTTGAAAGCTCACTGGTTTATAGTGAAAGCTGCTAAGGATATTTTTGTGAGACCTTCAAGGAATATTTGCATTGAAAAGTAATGTCTTATGCAAATACTGTGAAGAAGCACAGAGAACGATCTGAAGGTACAAAAAAGAGGGGAAAAAAATCGAAGTATCAAGGAAGAAGTCATCTGAAGTGAAGATAAAAAAGGCCAAAAAGGAAGAAAAAGGTAGAGAAAGCTATTAAAGTAGTAGAATTAAACTACTGGAGAACCCAAGGGGCTAATTGGAATGCCAAGTAAATTAGCACAAGTGGGCTTCAAATCAGAGAAACAAATTAAATAGAGTGGGGTTCAAAAACTGAGGATGATTCTTATGAAGTAAGTTCAACACGAAGACAACAGCTTCATGCTTTAAGTTAGGGGTACCCAATGATGCTTAAAATGACAACAACAACAAAAAGAGATCAAAGGAAATTTTGTGGGCTTGTTAAATATATATATTCTACAGAGCTGTGTGTAAAGCTAAGCTTCAGGCACAGACACAGGAAAAAGATGATTTTTTTGACAGCCTGCTTGTGTCCATATCTGATGTAGTATGGAGAAACTGTTTCTACTAGGACGTCACAAAGAAAGGTGAGCACCAGAGTAACTTCCAATTTTTAAAGTTACAAACCCACAGATGAAATGAGGTACAATTCAGTTGACTTCTTTATAATATGTATAACTGCTGCTGATGGAGACTGCAGAGGGGGGATTGCTTCTCCTCCTTTGCATAGGGAAAGAATTCTTCCGTCAGTTAAAAGGGGGGAGAACTGCATGTTGGCTAATGTGCCAAATAGAAGGCAAATAGTGATGACTAAATCATCCTAATTCTAAATCTTATTTTCAAGTAGGGCTTCTACAGTGATATGACTAAGTATGGCTCTTTACTTCTAGCCTTTTGTTTCTTTTCTTTTTTTTTTTTAAGCAAGATGAAAAACTGGATTCTCTGTTGAGATAGCAGAAGTGAGGATTTTTGTTAAAGGATCAAACAGAATGGCATATCTGGAAGATGGTTAATACAGCAGTCAGTAATAGCTTCTCTATTATTTTATCCTAGATGGTTTGTCTTTTGTTTTCCTAAGTGGTCAAATTCTTTTCCCTGCTCTTCCTTTCCTTTGTTCTTCCCCTACTCCGCGTTTCCCTTGTGCTGTATTTTTCTCCTATGTTTTTTCTTTTTCTGTTTTCCCCCACATTTCTCACAGAAGACTCCATCTCTCTGCATATTTTACTCCTTTACACAATTTCTTTGGATGTTTTCTCGCTCATCTTCTCTCTCTGTGACCTATCTTGCTGCAGGCAACTTGACCTCACAGGACGTAGCACTTTATTATTTATTTATTTATTACTTAGCCATAGGCCAAAGAAAGACTGACATATTAATATAGGCCACTGTGCAGAAAGAAAACATTAACCCTTTTTATACCTCAAATGAAGAGTCCACAGTAGAGCCAAACCATTTTCCCTCAAAGCAGTTAAGGAGTGGGAGACTGCTGGCTATGCTGGCTATTCCAAATTGACTACTGACCCTGAATCTTTCTTGAGAACAAATATGCTGAAATAGATTCTGGCTAGCAGCTGTCAAGCTTGAAACCAATGAAAACCTTCTCTAAAAGCTAGAAAAAAGGGCTGCTTCTACTTTGGTCCTTGCTGTCCTGTGCTATGAAACTTCTGGCTCTTCTGAAGCTGAATATGAGATAGCCTCTGCTGTAAGTTATTCTTTCAGCRCAAAGAAGGAGAAACAGAAAATAACATTCTTTGCTTTAAGTGGAAGAACTACTTTTGCTGCTTAGGATCAGGAATTGAAGTAGCATTGCAAATACCTGTGGTGGGGGGAGAAGGATTTGAGGATTCGTGCAGCACTGTCCTCTGGCTTTGCCTTAGCCACTGCCCCAAACTCCCTGCTCTTTGCAGAGCAGGCAGTCTGTGAAGAGTCAATCTCAATGCCACTCCAGGGAGTTCATGTCCTCACTATGTACCTGATAATTTACCTGCATGCTGACTTTGCTGCCAATGAACTTTATCCTGTCACAGAAGTAAGGTTTGCCCCTGGCTCTTTCTTACTCCTTTGAGCAGAGAAAATGCATGAGCTTGTGTCCCTGAGCAATAATGATTTTCAAATACTACTCTTCAATCTGCATACATGAAGTTAAAAATCCTGTATAACTGTTTGTAAGTACCTGGAGACTTATGGGTCTATACCAGTTATTAAAATCAAATACATAATTGCTATTCTGGTGGGAGAAGATTCACAGAGTAAGAGTCATTTAAAATGAGCACAGAAAGCAATTACATACACTGAGAGGATAAGATCCAGATCGAATTTAACAGGATATAGGCACTAAGTAGTGGCCTTTTGACACATACAATAATTGAAGATTAAGATAAAAGTTAGGGTCTCCCATTATCTATAATTGGTCATTTACAGTTTTTCAGAAAATAAAGGCAATTCTTCAGTTGCTACAGTGGTGACAAGCATAAAATAATACATCAATGTCACTGCAATGTCCCTGAAATTAACCCTTCTTCTCATTCTGGATTCCCACTTTTCTGAGTTATGCATAAAAACCCGTGTCATTCCAGTAAATTGCTCTGTCTGTATCTGGAGAAGGAGCACAAAAAAATCACCATTATATCACAAACATATATATTTTTTTTAATTTGGTTACCAAGTATTTTAACTAGAAAGGAGTGTTTGCCCCAAGTCCTGGCTTTGAACAACCTAGAATTTAAGATTTGTACAAAGAACTGAATTTGCAGGTCACAAACATCTTCAGCCTGAACTCCCATTTTGGCTTTTGGAAGTGGGGTTTCCAAAGGGCAGTTTCAAGAGAAGATGTTCAGAAAAGGCTTCCCACTGATATGTGAGAGGCAAAGTCTACCAAGTCTTTCCTCTCTCCCTCCTTTCCTCCCTCCTTTCCTCCCTTTATTAATCTGAAAAACTAAAAGATACTACCTAGTGAAAACAGACCTTCCATGGACCTAAGTGTATTTGAAGTCTCATTTTCCTTAACTTGACTAGTTTGTATGCAGGTGCCCTCATCTACTTATGCAAGGGAGAGGACTTTTAATCTCACTAACTCAGTTTATAAGCTGTTTTATTCTTCACCCCAGAAAGGGCTTTTTTTATTTTATTTTATTTTATTTTTTTTATCAATGGCCTTTAGATTGGTAGGCTGGAACAAAGTAAGAAAACATATGTTAATCACATCTTCCAAAAGGATGGGAAATTTATAGGCTGAACCCCTTGGAACCTGTTTTGACTTGCATATGGTTCTCCCTCTCCAGATGGGAAATGCTGTCCTTAGAGGAGTGATAGTGATATGCATCACATATGAAATCTCTAACTTTGCATCTCCAATTGAAGAACTTACCAAAATGGAACATCTCAAACCAAGATACTACATCCCTGATTTAGTTCCTATATTTCTTTTATGATTTTTGCTAAATGTTTGTAAGAATAGGGATCAAGGTACTCACAAGGGAGTCATGTAGGCTAATGCATGTAGCCAGCCACTCAACATGCTCTGTGTGACTTAGATGATACCAGAAGATTGCCAGTAAAGCGAGTGTTCATGCAGTTAATAGGTAGTTCCTTCTCTCTTGAACATTTATTAACCATTACAGGTGACTTTAACAATAAATATAATTTAAGAGCTTTTGGCTGTGTGATATTGCAGGACACACATTTTCACTGAATCTCTCCAGATTATATTATCAAGAGTAAATCTGTGAATCAAGCTCTGCAAGCTACTGTGGAAAAAAAGATGAAAAAAAACCTGTGTACAGAATTCAGGGGAAGGAATGTTAATGAGGTGTTTTGATGTTTTGGAGCAACATACTTTCAACYATAGTCATTCAATTTCCCTTTCTTCCTTTCCCTGGTGTGTTCTGGCATTGCTGTATATAAGGATACCCATCTGGCTCTGCACTCTTCTCTGTAGTACRATTAATGGTGTTTTTGCATGCACACCTTCTTTGTCTCAAAATCACTAGGGAGAGAGAATGCTAGAGCTATTCTTTCTATGTCATTTAATACAATAGTCTTCTTCACAGAATTTATTTTGCAAGCAATTATTTTCATTATACATCATTAGCTTCCAATTAGCTCCAACACGCTCTTTGCAAAATGTTATGTTGCCTTTCGTTGTGGCAAGCCTAGATTAATCCCAAGAAGTATGATGTTGTAATAGGCCCTGGTGCAGTGTGAAATACTGAAACAGTTAGATTCACAGATCTAGTTTCATATTAAAGACCTTTTCTTCTTTTTTGTGTGTTTGTGTAAGGGATGTAACAGTTCATGAGATGGTTGTGGACTTCATCATTGGAGCAGCAAAAGAAGCTTCCAAGAAACAAGACTAGAAGTAGTACTGCAACATACTATTGGCCATTGGGACATTTATTTTTTGTCAACCTGCTGCTACAACACATATGTTACAAATCTGGCTCTATGTAAAATCATAGCATTGAATTATATAAGGTCTTTTCAGAGCAGGAGAAGTAATAAAATGCTTCCCTCCCTCTTTTCACTGTATACATTCTATTGCAGTCATGATAGGACCAAGATTGAGATCTGGGGTAGAAGAGGAAAGAAAGACTGAGTATAATGTGGTTTCATAGGGTCTTTCCAGAGCAGGAAATGGTACTGGCRCAGCACAACACTGACACAGCAGGACATCATCTTCTAATCCAGTGCACTAGATGATGCAGGTTCCTCACTCCACCACCCTAAACTGAAACTCCTTTGGCTCCCCTCTAGTGCTTCGCAGGTGGGGTAGTGCTACATTTTTCCTTGTGGTTAAGAAATCCACACTCTGCCTCTTATTACTCTGCTGTTTATCAATTAGCAGTTCTGTTTCTTTTATCGTGGGAATATTGAATCATTATTTTTTCTCTACTTGTTTGCACGTCTGGGGAATCACCATAGCAACTGATGTATGCCAGGTGTCTGTTCAAAAAGAACTCTCTCCTCCCAATCTCTCTCACTCAATTCATAACATTAATTGCCAAGCAGATATTAAATCAAACCAAGACTGGAAAAAGTTACACTTCTTATTAAAATAATTGTAAGCAAATTCTATATAATATAGAATAGATATCAAATTTGTAAATCACTCAAGTGCTTGAGATGTGAATTAATATATAAAATAATACAAATATCAAATTTTAATTGAGAAGAAGACAAACTCACATTTTGGACAAACTCCTTCTAGTCAACTTGCCTAAGATCCTTTTCTCTTTCTCACTGTAGTGAAACTACTCTTAATATTTTATTGGTTTGTAATACTTTGAAAGTAACATTAAGGTTGCACAGTTAAGAATTCAAATATCAAGCAAATATGGCAGCAAGGTTTTTATAACATGTATTAATCCTGCCTTTTTGCATGTGAATTACATACCTGTTATACAAACTGAACTTTAAGATCTAATTATATCTAGTACAATATTTATTTCAAACTTGGGATATGTACAGCATTGTTTAAAGGTTTTTTCAATACTTGTATATGTACAAACAAATTTTATATATTCTGTGATAATTCTGATGAATTTTAATCATGCTAGGTTTTAGCCAGCACTTTTCATATTTTTATTAGCAATTTGTTATTATGTTTTTCACTGTTGTTTTTATTTGTTCTCTCTTCATTAGTATACTGATCATTTTCTTTTCAGCTATTGTCAGTTTCCCATAAATGCAATGTATTCAGTTCAGCAGAACTCAAAATTTTTTTTTCACTTTTTTATTGACCAGTATCAAGTTCTTGAGAAATTTCTTCCCCCCAACATGTCATTTTTCCCCAAGCATTATGTTTTGTTGCTTGAAAAACTGATCACAATCATTTTATTAAAAGACAAGATGGGATAATGCAGGTAATGTTCCACATACCAGATTAATGTCAGTAGTTTCTGCCTGTCAGAGTTTAGCTCTGCATCTTTAATATTCTCTTTTTGTGGTTGTTATTTCTAATAATAATTTCCTATGATTGAAATACAGAAATACTACATTCTAACAGGCCCATGCATTCTGATACTTTGAGATTGCATCTAAATCATGAGAAAGGTACATGCCACAGTGCACTGCACATACTAATCCAGGCATTCAGATCAGATAGCTGATGGGGACAGGCTGAGGGCTCACTGGCACATGTGCCTAGGTGTCATTCCCAAGCTTATAAGATGATGATGTAAAGTTATCTCCACAGAAGCAGGACATGAATGAAGAGCTCCTGGATTTGGGAACTGGGATGCTTAGATGATCCATAGGAGCTACAAAGATTGGTATTCATAAATAATCTCAAGACCAGAGATGAGCAAAAAATGGCATTTCTGCAGGCCCCTTACCTCAATGAATCTCTCCCCCGTGCCCCCCCCCGCCCCCAGCAAATGTGATGATACATGTAGTGGGTATTATAAAATCACTGAAACTTCCAAATGTGGAACATTGCATTTCATGGTTACAAATGTTAAAAGTGTTCAACTGCTGACCAGAATTTCCTGCAAATACATGTTTGATATCTAAAGAAAAGAAATTTACTGCTTAAAGACCATTTTTCATTGAGAATTTTTAAAAATGAGCCTACTAGGCCCAGAGTTAAATTTATAATCCTATCCCCTTATTAAACAGCTCTCAAGAATGATTTTATAAAGGGGTGAACTCTTGGTGTACTTTCCAAAAGCCAACATTGCCAAGACATAGGTATCTAAATTCAGGTGAATACTGTGGAAGAGCTTAAATGCTATAAATTTAGGCTAATAGTGAAAAGCATCGTGATGCATTAACTATTGCAGATAGGCTCCTGTACATAAAGAAACACAAGTATGCTTCCACTCCCAGTTACAGGTACTGGAAAGCAGAAAGGCAATAGTAGTGATTGCATTTTGAAATGAAGGCTAATAGTGATTCAGCATTTTCAGATTACTGTAAAAAACATATTTGTCCTTTATGACAGATCCATAATCCATTTTTTTTCTCTTACGACAACATTCAAGAACATGTCGCCTATCACAGATAAAATCTCAGCATTTGAAACTGTTTCTGTAGGTATATACTACACGGAGTCAGGCCTTTTAGCTGTTTTTATGTCATGCTATCTTAAGACCAGAGTGTAATATATATGAAGATATATATGATATGTAAGATATATGTGAAGATATATAAGATATAATATATATGAAGGTATATAATATATATGAAGATAATAATAAATGTGTAACTACTAAGCTGTATTCTGCTTTTGAAGTAGATGTTGGTCCATTAAAGAGAGTTTACAGTATTTCATCTTTTTCCCTCTCTCACTCCCTTTTTCTTTTCCCTTCACATGCTGTCAGTGAACTAACTTGCACAATTACACTTTGAGTTCACATATAGAAAGGTGACTTTGCAAAAGAGCAGTGCAATTTGATGGAAGATCATAAATGAAATTGAAATGCTTTTTCTGATGATCCCCTGCTCCTTAAATAAAAATTAATGTAACATGTTACTGTGGATTTACAGAATTGCAAACAGCAGCGGCAAACTGCTGCTATTACCCTCAGTACATATGGTAGAAAAGTAAAATATTATTTTGAGAGTTTTGTAATATGCCTCTGATGAGTTTAAATTAATTGTGCTTTCTTATTTCTTTGCTTTTAGAAAAAATATGTTGTTTGCCAAGGGTTTGTTTCATTCTGTCATCTACATCCAGTAATGTCTCCTTCTTTTCTAGCTTCAGAATACTTTGTAGGGACTGCATGTTCTCTCTGATCCTTTGAAAATTTTCATTTAAGATAGAATTTTTTCCTAAACATAGTTTTTACAGTCTATGCAACTGTTTGCTATTTGTCTTGTCTTTGTACTGTTTTTATGACATAAGAAGTATACAGAAATCTCTCCTAGCAAAGAAATCACAGGCCATATTCTTTTCAAAGGCATGGCCAGCAAACTACCTATTATGACACAGATGAACAAAGCTATTTCATGGTAAAATTAACTGCTCTTGAAGTCTTCTTTTTGATATAGTAGTTTACTCACATTGMGGAAGAAAGCTACTGCGCATTTACTGCAATATGTCCATATGAGAAGACCCCACACAGTAGCTCTATTATTCCTTCCCAGTTTGCTTTTCAGTAATGTATTTATACAGACATGCTTGTAGGGACTTCAGTAGTTTATCACCATTATAGTAGCATCTGCTAATTATTAATGTATTTTTCCCATAATACTTCTGTGAGTTAAGGATACTTTACAGAAGAAAGTTAAAGCATGCACGACTGTGATCTAACATCAACCACTTAATTTTTCATGTAGCAAACTGAACCCAAGCATATTTTTCATGCTAATCATTATTTTTCTTTCAGATGATTTCTGAGGGTACCTCAGGAACTTTGAAATCACAAAAGCACCTGTCTTTGAAAAGTGGACCTGTGCACCAACCTATTCTTTTTAACCTTTTTCCTGGTGTATCAAAGTAAAATTTGCTTTCATTTAGCCTAAGAACACAGAATTTGTAAACTTGTTTTTATTGCATAAAAGGATTAAGATTTTTTCCTCTTCAACCCCCCCAGCATCAGGGAGTGTGTTTTATCTCACTTCAGTTCAATAAGGATTTGGTCCCGAAGTACGTTGATTTAAATTAAGTGAGGATGCCTCATCACAGTGGGCAGCACTTCTTGGGAAAGAGAAAAAAGCTGTCTGAGTTTAAAGATCTAGTGTCTGCTGTCCACATTTTCCACCTGTTTCTAATAAATCTGAGTTCCTTTTTTTGAATAAAAAAACATAATTGGCTTAATTGTCTGAAAGAGGAGGGTGGGGATAAATCATAGGGAACAGGAGGAGAAAAAAACAGAAGTTCATTGTCAGACTGTTAAAAGTGAAAATACACAGTATTTATCATAATTATTGTGTCAGCTATGGTTCCAATTTCATGAACTTCTGGTTTGGGCCCAGAATCTCTAGGACTCCCGTAATAAACAAAGCCCTATATCCCTGTCTTCACACAGTGGCAGCTAGAAAGCAAATAATGACACAGAGGGACCCCCATCTTATAACTTCCATTGGTGCTCAGGGTTATCTCTGTGCTTAGAGGGGAAAGGAGGATGYTGACAGGGGATGAAGTAGACCTAAGACTGTGGATTTTGGGGTCCTTACAGAGAAATGATGCACAGATCTAAAGCATTCTCTATAATTAGAACTCAGCAAGTCCCATTTGTTCTTTCTCTGTTGCCCTCACGGGTGTCCACCAGACAGCTTCAAAATGGTTAAAGGAAAACAGAACAAAAGAATGAAAATTTTAATAACAGAACTTACCCCGAGTGCAGGTTCTCTAGCGTACAGCTAGCTCAGATGTGTCTATAGTTGTTGTATCATCACTCTCAATCACAATGTAAACATAGCTTTTACCTGGCTTTTGCCCAGGATGTGTAATGAAAGATGACTGCATTTTCATTCCGCATTAGCACTGACTGGACAATATTGCTCCTTATGTGCAACATAGGCCATGCGTAAAATGACCTAATGCATTATAAATTTGCTAGATGTAATTTAAAGCGTAAGGAAGTGTTCAATAAAATTTTAATGAAATTCTGAACATTAAGTAGACTCAGAATAGACCTTTACATTTAACCTAGTTGTTTTCTTCAAGTGCAGCAGTAAGGATTTTTTTTTTTTAACTTTCATTCTTTATCTCCTTGCATAAATGAGGGACCCCTGTACAGGATCTGTTATGAGACTATGCAAAACTAATTATTACCCTTCTGAAGCAAAATATGAATATCCCCCAAAGCCATTATTGTGTAAAACGTATCATGTAGCGTCTAACAAATAGCCCTGAGGGCCTTCATAATTAGTGACAGGGATATTAGAACTGACACATTTCAGACAAATGCTACAGAATAAAAAGAAAATATTGTAGGCTTGGTTAACAATTTCTCATTTATATTTACACGTTTGACAAATCTGACAACTCTTGTGTTACAAGAAAGATCTGTTTTTGTTACCTTTCAAATGAAGTTGGATGGTTCAAACTAGTCTGTTTTCTTTTCTAACAGGAGGGTACCTGACACCCTGCAGAGACAGACTTGTAAGTCTTTAAGAAGCATAAAGCTATTCCTTAAAAGTCTTCCAGTACATTTATTGAGATGCATTTCTAACTAATAGTTCCAATAATGTTAAAATAAAACAACCTAGCATTCTAAGTGAGTGCGAGATGATTTTTCTGTCCCACATAATTTTCTGGAATTTTATTGGAAAAAAAATCATTCTACCTATAAATACAAAACATAGCAGGTCAAATTATTTGAACTGTTATAGCACTACTTGTAGTAACATACCATTTATAAAAAAAAGTGATAATTTTCCAAATTTTATTTTGGATACTTGTTTTTGCTTTGTAGCCAGATTAGCCTGCTAAATGAACTCTAGTTTCATTGCATTGAGTATTGCAGTGACAAGTGTACCAGTCCTTACTTCAGCCAATTTTCAAAACATTTTATTTTATGATTTTGGATTTCAGAAAAAATCAGATTTTCTCTCCTCTTTGGAGAGATGTCCCAGGTACTGGTAGTCTACTCTAAACCAGTTATTTCCTTATTATTTCTTACCTTGTTAATATCACATAGAATCAGTTTCTAACACATAACAGAAGTCAAAACATGTAAAGGCAAATTCACAGTTTGAAGTCAGTTGCGCTGTGAGCATTTATAACCACTGAGGATGTAATCTCTGTAGTGCACTTACTTATTCAGGTGGCCGGCATTCAGCTGTCGGTGATAGACTGAGGGTCTGACCTCAAGTAGTCAAACAGCTTCACATCTGTGAAGTGGAGACTACAGGGACATAAAGAAGTGTGAAGATGGCAAAACTAATAACCATATAAATTTAGAATATAAGAGTCTATTGTACAGGTGCTGGTCAAACATACATTCCATGATTCCTACCTGTCTGCTTTCTTTGTCCTTTGTCAATATTTGATGTTTCAGTCAAAAATAACCAAATTTAACTGGCCATAGTAACTGTATGACTAATTGGATATATGTTTCTAGTATGTTTCTATGAGACACTAAGATGTTTTGTTCTGAGTTGTTTCTTTTCTGACTCACTACGCTCCACTTTCTTCTTTTCTAATACTGTTTGTTTTCTTTTTTCCTTTCTTTTATGTATTTTGATCCTTCTCTTTATTTGTGCAAAAGTGCCAGTCTTGCACACACATGTATAATAAAACTTGACAGGGTTAACCAGATTTTGAAGTTAGTTTAATCGATCTCTTAGCTTCATGGCCATCAGTTGAATAGAAGGAAATGTCAGATCAAAGACACTGATGAGTTAGAATTTCCCATGGATCAGAAATCCCAGTTCCTGATCAGTTATAATCAGTATTCCTTGAGGAGTTTGTACACAGATGAAGTTCCTTATGTTAATTGGTCCTTTCACCATGAAGGGATCTGAATATGAGACTCAGGAACATGAGCTGATCTAAGCAAATAGAGAACCAATATTTGTTCTATCACTTCCTTCTGAAATCTGCATATGCTTTTGAAGGATGCTGTGACCAGTTAAATGCAATGGACATGATTGTTTCCCTCAGTACAGAAATGTTAACTGAGTGCTGTGTTGTATGATTTTCATTTCATAGTTGTACAAAACTTCATGGTACAAGTTGTCTTGCTTATAATTATAATTGTGCCTACACTCTATGGAGAGAGTGCTTATTAATTATGTTTATGTTAACAGAAGAGTAGATTAATAAAATAAATATGTCACAATACTGTGAAGCAATTTTACACATTACTGTGGTCTTTGCTTACTACATTATTTACACTACTGTATATAGGAAGTATATTTCAGATGCTAAAATCGAGTGAGTTAAACCCTAACAGTGAATTATAGAAATAAAAAAAAAATTAGAAACATAAGTAATTGCAAATTCAGCTACATCCGGACCTGGGATAGCCTCATGTAGATGGCTTTTCAGACCTGGATAATCAGTGAAACCAAACCACACAAAAATAATTCTGCTACRGTAATGTCAACTGTATACAGAACCATCGGCAATAGATGTCAGTCACAGAAACTGTGGCAAAGGCAATTTTGAAAAGAAAGTACAATTTTCCTTATCAAAATGTGAAGAAATGAACTAAACAAGTCCTGTCAAAATGTTGAAAATTATGCTATTTTCTGCCTTCTCCTAAATTGCTGTAAGCTCAAATTGTACATTAATAAAAYACAGAATCCCATTCTCCAGGCATTTTACTGCTGCTTGAGCAAAACAGAAACTTTAGAGCATGTCAGAGGAGCAAACAGAGCTCCTTAATATCGTACCAGCTCATCCTGCTTTAATAACTTTAGGTTCAAATCCTGCAGGGACAYGTACAGGTTTAACTTTATGCACTGTGAATTGTTCCTTTGACTTGACAGGAAGCAGAAATCCCATCACATAATATAAAGCTTTTTTTTCCCCAGATTGGACTTGCCAGTCTGTCAGCTACCCATATTAAGTTTACTGCTCAGGAATTCATGGGTAAAAATAAGTTTTCCTTACAATGGGCAGGAATGCTTTGGTGTAGGATTTAAAACTTCGCAATGATCAAACCAATCTGTGTCAGATTTTTACTGTCGATGACCTTGTATGCTCTCCAAGCATCCTCTCTTTGGAAAAATCTTAAAAATAATCAGGGCCATTATTTTCTCAGAGCAGCACAATGAAATTTTTTTTGTATATTCAAAGGAGCAAAGGTTTTGACTATAAGCTTCAGATAAACCAGCCTCAAAAGTTGCATTGCTCTATTGCCAAACTAATTCCAAAACCAAGATAAATCCTGCCCAGCTATAAGAACAGGCCTGTGACAAAGTTGGTGACTCACAGTAACCAACTACTCAGTTTCTGAATGAAAATTAGGGCCAAAAATATCTCAGTTGCATCAGATAGAGCCCTGACATGAAAGGTGAGGACAGTGGCAGCACAGCACTTCTTGACTTAAACTCATCATGACATTTGTCTAAGGTGAAATTCTTTTTCTTTTTCTTAGAGGAACATCTTGTATCTAAAACCAGCTTAAAATTCTGTAGTTACCTTTCTCCTCTTCCTTTGGCAGTTCATTTAGCATTACAAAGTAGACTGAGGTTCCCTGTTAGTTTCTCAACGGGCCAAGGAACCAAACTGTATTCCAACTGAAATATCACTTGATCAATATTGATGTGGTATTGACACAGAAACTTTCCCAATCCCTTTACCAAGCTCCTGAGCTACATACGCTTTTGATATGCAGGTTAGTCTTCTTTGTCTTAGGCTGCTTAGGCTATTTTCACATAGCAAAAGATGACTCCCAAACTAGAAAAGTAAGGCTGCTGCAAAACAACTTCTTAAAAATGTCAATGTTATGTACCTCTGTAGATTTGAAAGAGATACCTGCGAAAACTACATAACAGTGAAACAGGAATCTGTCCTCCTCATAATATTGTAAAGAACATTGGGGAAACAAAATAAAGTGAATGGAAGGAAAGCATTTCTTTAAATCTGTTACAATAAATTCATTTGTTCAAGGAATAAAAATACCCCTCAAACTAATCCCATGTATGCTGGCTGTGAAACATAAGCCTGTTTACACCTAATACGTACAAAAAATTGGACGTATTTTCTATGTTTGAAAAATGTCCTTGTCAGGTTAGTGCTTTGCAGAGGATGGGCACAAGAATGAGCTAAATATTCTATGTTTTCTTCTTCAGGGTCAGCCATATAATAAAACAAAGTCCAAATTCTGAGAATTTGAGGCTCTTCCAAAAATTTTCACCCACACCAAAGGGCCTGAGAGAGTAACATAGCTGAGCAAATCTGTGAGTCAGGACAGCCTGGACAGTGTCAGAACAAGTGGGAGAAGAATCAGAGAGACTTCAGTTTGGCTTTTGGAAGAAATATATATCAAAAAAAAAAGGCAACACAAAAAATAACCCACACACAGTAGGTTAGCAGTTAGGAGGTTTCTGTCTGCTGACTTTTCTGTTTACGCTGACTTGTTTTCACTGACATAGCACCATTCTCAGTTCCAGAGCTGCACAAAATGCAACCAATAATGCATTCTGCAATGATTGCTTTCAACATCTAATTTAATGAGTGTTGATCAGAACAGCTTCCTGTTGCTGATAACTCAAGCAACAGTCTATTCCCATTCCTGTTGCTGAGATAGCTACATAAGTGCTCTCATTGTTCTCTTTTGTTTTCAAAAAATTACCCAGATTTTAAGTACCCATGTCCTTCAGAGGACAGCATTTTCACAACCTGTTCTATTACCATTTTAGTGACTCAGTCTCTTTTTGTTATTCTTTCTTGTTTTCTTATTTTTTTTCCTCCGCAAGAAAGCTTTTGTTTTTCAGTGTGACACAGACACATGAGGATAAGTGAGATACACCTTACTTTTTGCATGAGCTTTTGGTGTCACAGATCATGGGCAGGAAAAAAGCTGCGTCTCTCAGACTACCGCATCCTCACCCACTCGAGTTGGTGAACGAATCAGCAAGGAGAAAGGCTGCAGTCCTGATTCCTCTCTCCCCCACAACATGCTACCTGCTGGAGATGAACCAGAAGAGGAGGGGAAGTTGTCTGTATGGCTGGCTCAGGTCACTTGGCTTTGTCCGTACCACCAAAATATGGGTAGAAATAGAAGTCTGCTACTAGGTCAGAATAGCCCCTCAGTGGAGGCTTTGCAGTGCCACAGTATGGGCCTAAAGCTGTTGTATTTCTGGGTTCTTTCAGTATGCATTTTTTTGGCTCATGCCACTCAGGATGTGCATGCACAGCACATCACAGCTCATTGCAGGTTTCCCTCACTTGGTTGTTGCTCCGTTCTTCCCCCCAGCCATGGAGCACTGCTGGGACTAATACAGGAYGCAGCAGAGCCCCAGCCCCAGGGGGAA
Source organism: Apteryx rowi (assembly GCF_003343035.1). Classification (NCBI taxonomy): domain Eukaryota; kingdom Metazoa; phylum Chordata; class Aves; order Apterygiformes; family Apterygidae; genus Apteryx; species Apteryx rowi. The sequence continues at coordinate 3,048 of NW_020447291.1, read as the reverse complement.
CTGCAAAGATCTGCACCTCTCAGGTCTGTAAGTAGGGCTCACTGCTTGATGTTGTGTGGCAGCACCAGCTGTCTCCTAATTTGAGAACCCCTTTTTATTTTTTGTAGTACCAGCTGTCTCCTCTGCAAAGCTCACTTGAGTACTTACTTATTTAGATTTTTAAATCAATTTTACATTTTTGTGTGTTTTTCTCTTGACAGGGAAGAGCTATTTAAACTGAAAGTTTCACAGTTCGGATCTCTAATAGAAAATTTATTTTCTCTTCACTTTTGATTCTGTTCCTCAGAATAAATTTGCCATTTTCTCCTATGTTTACAAATACCTTCTTGAAAGCTCTTTCATTATTATGTTGAATGCTTCTCTCAGTTACTCTTATTTTATGTTTGAGATACTTTGCCCACATTCTTATGATAAAAATATTTTTATGTTTCATTTTCAACCCTTGTTTCTTTGTTTCCTAAAGAACTTCCTTGCTAAATAATTCTATCAAAGCCCAAATCAAAAGACATGTCTTGGTTAACACCTCTGGTGTAGCACAGAATATAGAGAGCACATTGCTAGCACAGTCTGGCTACCTCATTGATTTAATTGCCTCAGGAAACAGCATCATGGAGAAAAGGTGCTTTTTGCAAAGTAATATTGATGCTGAGACTTTAACCTCTTTAAATTTCCTGATTCTAGTTCAGCAGAGGTAAAGAGGGTTGACTGAGGAAAAATATGTTGTCACAATGTTTACTTGGTAGGGGCTTAGCTACAGATGCATTTCATTGCGGGGGGTGGGGGGGATGTCATTGATGCCAGTGTAAATTGAAGCAGCCCTTAAACTATCGCACAGGATGCAGTGAATGGCCATCTAGAGAGCATTACTGAGATTAAATCAGTGCTATGGTAAAATTTTAACTAGAGCTGCAGAACAAACTTGACTAGTGTGCTGAAGAGTTCTGTCATAGTTAAGTAGAGGTGGTAAACAATTTTCAAACATTAATACAATGATGTGATGAACTGTACAGTTGATTTGTTTGGTCTCCATTTGCATGTTTCTCCACATTTCTCTAAAAAGGAGTAGTGTAGAATACAGTTCTGGAGCAAGCTGATAGCTTCCTTTGCACACAGCTGGTTGTGCTCAGGAGGAAAAGCATTTATGCCGGAGGGTGTGAAACAAGGACTTGTAGGGTGGAGCAGGGAGGTTGTTTTTTGAAAAGAGGCTGAGCCGGTCAATCACAGAAATGGTAAAGTAAAAGATTGTAAGCAGTAGTGGGGACTTTGCAAGGTGTTTTCTGTAATTTAGACATTGACTTAACTGAGGTTAAGCCTGGGGTAAGGAYCTGCTTTGTACTGTTGTAGTAGAAAAGCTATGTACAAAGTCTTCTTGTTTCTGTTCTGACCTACATATTTTGATTTTTTTCTCTTTAAAAGATGATTGCTTTACTTTGTATTTAAGTAAAAACTGGGTGTCCTGTCCCCCCCCTTTTTTTTTCTTGTAGTTTGAAAGCTTTCTGTATTTGGGATCTTGTGATGAGGAAAAGGCTGAGTCAGCTCTAGTTCAGTGCTCTGGCTGAGTAAGGGTCTGTTACAAGTTACAAAACTGTAATTAAAAGTATCTATAAAATAGAAAAAGAAAAAATCTTGAGAAAAAAAAAAGCCTTTTCAATATTTCACAGTTTTATTTTTCCTAGCTATTCTCTGCCCAATTTGTTCATGTGAGGCTTTGTTGCTCTAGATAATTCCTCAAGGTATTGAGGAGCATATAGGAAATATATTGATTTGGGCAGACTCTGCAATCATACTGCTGTGGTGTTGTGATCCAGGAGCAAGAAGAAACCCATTTTGTTCAAGTTAAATCAGCAGATGGGCTGAGAATAGAGTTGTGTATTTGCTTGCTTGAAATTTCATCTGAAGTTCTATGTCYCCTTTCAGCTGTGATTATGATAATCTATCATGACTGCTAAAGTGCATTTTTCTGTGAATAGCAAATATGTAAACTGAATTTTCAATCTTCCTGAAAAACCAATAATGCAAACCAAAAAAGAAGGAATTACATGGAAAATAAGTAAAAAACGTGCAATGCTTTCTACTTCACTTCCATATCCTCAGTATTAAATCTGTAAGACAGTTAAATCTGAAAGAGTGGGTGGGTGGTTGTGTTTAAACAAACTTCTTTAGACCTTACAGTTAACATTAGTAAGGCAATTATTTCAAAAACAAAAAAAATCACTGATTGATAATTAGAACTTAAGATGAAAATTTCAAGTAAGAAAACCCGCCTTCTAGTGAAAAATGATGTGTACTCTGTAGACAGTTTGCAGGGAAAGTGGAGCTTTCAGTTGAGGAACTTTACACTTTAGAAAAAAATGCTTGCTGAGGCATTTTGGTAAGCAGATGAAGAGCATTTCATTTTCTTTGGAACCAGTCACCTTCTGTATAAGGACGAATAAAAAAATCATCATCTTTGATGTAAAAATAACAACTTGAACAATACATGACACTGATTATTAACTGCTTTTATAGCAGTCCTAGGTATAGCTAGGAGAGCCTATCAAATCCTTTCTAAAGGTCTATGCTACAATATAATATTATCCAGAAAACTGAACGGGTAACTTTACTCATTTTCACCATTTCAGTTAGCCCACAGTTACAGTCCAGTATGTAATATAAATGCAGAATTTAGGGAAACAGGTGGTAAGTGCTAAAGCAGTTTTGTTTAGAAGAAATAGAACTTAAGAAGACTCCTACCACCTGTTAATCTCAAATTGCAGGTTATAGGGTTTAGGTCTGTGAGGTTTCTTTTCCTGTATCCTAGTTGACTATAATGTATTGCATTAGCAGTTTATATGCTTTAAGCTGGCAAAATTCTACTGGTTTCCAGGTTTGCCTCCATATATATATATATATATATACTCCCAGAGGGAGTTGGGGCCTTTGATCCCATTGGCCCTTGATTAGGGCGGTCAAGCACCCTGTGAGTCAGTGCTAGGGAGAGGCCTATATAAGAGCCAGGCCTAGAGCGCAGCTCCCAGAGGCAGTGAACAGATGCAGCAGTTTGCGCAG
>NW_020447290.1:91298-165666 GCF_003343035.1 Apteryx rowi | reverse complement strand
AGCCTAGGCAGTCTTTGCATGACATCTCTCACACGAGCCCCTGGCAGGCCACAAACCTCTCTAGACATGAGGTCAGGTCGGCAGATAGATGCCTCCGTCCCCTGCAGCAGGGAGTCCCCCACAACAATCACCCGCCGCTTCTTCTGGGCGTTCTGGCAAGGCACAGGGTGTGTTGTCCCAGTTGCTTCCCTTGTAGCCATGCCCATCTCCTCCTCATCCTGGAGGRCACTAAACCTGTTCTTCAGCTGCAAGTCTTCGGGAGGASTAGGAGCCTTTGTCCTCCCATGAGCAGTGACCAGCTTCCAGCCTTCTTCTACGGTGTTATGATGTACTGTTTCACATGGCACAGAGCCCTCTGGCAACTCCACTGCTGTGGGGGGTTGGGACTCCTGAAGCTGCACAGTGTCCGAGAATACCTTGTCTRTCTCTTGCTCTGTTTTCAGTCACTGAAATAGGCTGCTGTGAGGTCCACCCCAGTCGGCATGGCTAGAGCRAACGACTACTAGAGGGCACAGCAAGCCAGCCAGTTGGCTGCAAATGCAGTCAGTAGGCAAAATGGGCAGCCATGGTGAAAAGCAGCAGCCAGTGGGGAACCTTGTAGTAGGAAAGYTTAGCAGTAGCAGGTCTGAATGGCCTGTGGAGAACTTCTCACCCCAAAGCAGTACAACCACTACCTAGAGTCAAAAAAGAAGATTTTAAAGCCATATGTCCACCAGAATTGGGCTTCTCTGGGTGGGATGACAAACAGGGTAGGATACAACTGGCTGAAGGATAGCTGTTGAGCAGGTCAGTCATCACCAAGAGTTTTGGGTGAGAATGTGCACTGGTGTGTGTTACTATTGGTGCATTAATCATCACTGCTCTGCTGGCATTGGAAGGATTTTTCGTTCTACAGATGAGAGTGTTATTGTGTTTCCCTTTTCTTCTCCTGTAATGAAGTTCTGTGTTAAACTCTTTGCTAAGAGAAGTAGTTCATTAGGAGCCCAGAGTTAAGAGCTAAATTGAGCTTTCCATATTTCTGAATTGGGTTCTGAGTTCCTGACTAAATGCTTTAACAAGGACCCTTGGCAGCTGACTCTGCCTCTCATTGCTGCCCAATGGTGTCTGACAGAAGGGCTGCTTAAATGCTGGCCCACAAGCAGCCTTCTCTGAAATATCACATGGGATCCCCTCCTTAATGCCGTCTTGCACCATCTCTGCAGAGCGCCACTCATCATCTTCTGCTCTTGTGGTTGTATCTCAGCTCAGGGGAAAAAGAGCACCGCCCTGTTACAAGACCTCCTGCGCTGCCACTCCTGGCACAGTAGCACTGTCTCACATAGTCCATCACCTTGGGAGGTCTCTYTCTCTGTGCAGCTGGAGGAGCCTTGCAGGCTCAGCTGATGCATCTCAGACACATCCCATGCAGCTTTCTAGTCCATTCAGCCAAGAGACTTCTGAGGTGCTCAAGGGATCTTTGGTTCTTGCGGGTCTTTTTTTTTCCTAATTTCTACACTGAGAACTGGACATGGGTTGTTCCTGTGATCAGGATGGAAGAGGGGCCAGAATGTAAGAGGGGCCAGAATTTAAGTACATGTCCATCTATGCATTGTGCCATTTGGTCTTTTCACTACTGGTGGCTCTAACTTCTAATTTCTATTACTCTTTCTCTAACTTCTGATTTCTCTACTCTTTCTCCTTCCTTGGTTGTCAGTTCCTTTCCTCAGTGGTGCTGGTGAGCTTTTGAATTTGAATCTCATACTTGGCTTCTCTGATACGTTGCAGTGGCAGTACTTGTTTTTCCAAATTACAGGGTTTTAGTTATTATGAGAACACTTTGAATAAAGGAAGTCCTTTCTGGCAGCAAAGAAAACATGGCAARTTCACTGCATGACACCTAACCACTGTACATCACACCACTGATTAGAAGACTATACAAGCGAACTCTTGGATTCCCTTTTAAAATTCCAGGTCAGAAATCTGTTTTGTCAGATCATTGGCTTGAAATCTAATTTCATGGAAGCTGAACGATTATGTCCTTAGCAAAGGATGATAGAAGATCACAAGGCTAGTCCCATGAACATACTACGCAGATCTATATAAGACAGCGTTAAAAAAAGTTAATGATACTTAGTCAGTTAATTTAATGTATTTATTTCTTCAGGATTTTCATTTTAGCTGTGTTTATCTACTGAATTTTACTTCAGTGATTCTAAAATCTCCATTCAGTTTATGCCAAAATTTGGTATAAATTCTTGGCCTGACTATTCATATTGCTGACTCCAAGGGAACTGGAATTGCCTGCTTTAATTAAAACAAATCATTCTGGGGTAACAATTATTTTGAAGACAAGCAGTTCCATGGCTTTTATCTGCCACTTGCTGAAAATTTAATGACAACTCTGTTGCCTGTCTTCCCACCCCATCCTTCAAAACTCCCCTCTCCCTGGTGAGTTGTTTCAGAAAAAACCCTTGCAATTGTTTGGTGAAGTGATTTTTGTCTATCTGAGTGAGTAGCTCCCTAGGCTATTGCTGTCTATCAGATAAACATAGGACATTTTAATGGGTCAGCTTCACAGATTTAAATCTATAAGCCCATTAAAGAACTTTATTATTTCTATATTTCATTATACAAAACATTTCCACTGTACAAGGTTTAACATAGTATCAGAATGATTCTTATCAGTTTTGTAATGTTAAGTTAACCCTCTTATACTGATTCCATAATACAATATTTCATTAGCAGGTTACATTTTTGGTAGAAAAGATGATAGTAAAAATTTTCATTCTATGCCATTTAACAAGAAAATGGCTAAGTCATTCTTAGCACTATTTAATATTTAAAATTTTTGGAAACTAAAAAAATTAATGTATTTTATGCTTGCAAATTTTTAATATGCTAAAGAAAAGGTTGTACTGCACACTCTACTGTATATACAGCCCATAACAACAATGTGAATACATAGTCTCCCTTTGTGACCAAACGTCCTTTCAGAAATATTTTTCAGCCACGAGTAATTATAGTGTTTCAAAACCCACTTTGACCACTGGAAAACAAATACATTTATTTTATGCATAATCTTTGTAACAAGACCCTGCGTTCACATCATGACATTTTGTTCTGGTTTCCTCCACAGCAAAAGATGGGCTGAAGCCCAGTCCATCTAGAAAGGGTTAAAGTTTACAAGTGGCTGGTTAATTAGACTTCATGGAAGTTACAAGCATATAATTCAGATACATAACTCCAAATCCTGTATTTAGAATGCTAAAGGAAAATCCCTGTTTTTCTCACTGCAATGTTTCCTATGTTTGCAATCACTGGCTTAATCAAATGTTTACATAAATTCTCCAGAATAAAATGATTTGAAGTTCTTTATCATATGCCTTAAAAAATACAAGGAAATAGATTTGTATTTAAAATAGATTTGTATTTAAAATATTTTCATATACAAAACTGATGAAGTCCTTTTCAGCTGGGACAAACCTCAAAAGAGTACTAAGGAGCTTCAGGTGTGATAGTTGTCTTTAGCCCACAGGTTTCTAGAGAAAAGAGGAAAACTCAGATTTCTGGCCCCAAACACTAAGACATAACACATTCAAGAGAGCAGCCAAACTGGCAGTGGACGATGTACAGCTCTTAGCCTGGAAGGGCATAGAGGGCTAGATCTGGAGAACTGGCTTAAAAGCTTCAKCAGTGAAAGACCTGGGCAGGATTCRGAGACAAAACAAAGTAAAACTCCCCATCAGAATTCAGATCTATCATATCTGAGTCCTGCCAACATTTCTTTAGGGATTTAAAGCACAGAAGACCTTGAAAAAATTCATATGCTTTAATTGACTTCAGTCAAATGAATGGGTGGCAGCAGAACTTCTTAAAGATGTTCACACTGTCAGAATATTGACCAATCTGAACCAGAACATTTCCAGAGGCCTGTCAGAGGTAGCTGCTAGAAATAAGGTAATTCAGATTTTCATCGCCAGAGAAGATGTAACATGAAGAATCAGAGTTGGAAGGATTTAACTCCTAGCTACTCATCACCAATGGACACTCTTTGATCAAGTTATTTATGTTAGGAACAAACATTCTTTAACTCGGGCCTGGAGGGTCAAAAATAAGCTCACTGGGACTGAAAACAGCCTTGGGTTTGCTCCATTCAGTCAGTGGTGGTCCTGTGAAACCATAATGTGACCATACAATAGTCAAGAACAACTGATRCTACAGACCTCAGCTGCCTAAATATAGCTGCTTATGTTCTTGATCCCCTTTGAGGCTCCTGATCCAAAACCTTGTCCTGCCTCCTAATCCTTTTATGAAACTGCAAAAGGAGTTGCTGACCTCAGACAGATATTGAAGAGTCCAGGAATTAGGGAGGCACAAAATTGTTCTTGCAGGTCTGGCATGCTTACATATATACATAGTGGATGAACCCGTCCAGAGACAGGCAGCAAGCCACAGAGTACAACTACCCTGTGCTCCACTCATGGGGTGGGCATCTCAGGGAACTGTGAGGAACTTGCTTGAAAACCCTGTCTTGCTTCAACCATGCATGTGATCACAAAACACCAACAAAACAAAACTGCACCATCCAGGCCAAATTCACTAAAGCTTCACTAGATTCGCTGAGCTGTAGATACAATGTTCATCCAGAGTTCAATACATCAGTCAAAGGCTTGCAAGCAAGGAATTGTAAATAATCTGACAGGTGTCATTTCAGTAAACGTTATCTTAGCTTCAATGCAGATAAATATCTTTTTTTTTATTTTTTGAATAAGTTAAATGGGTCTCTGTAATCATACTTGCTGCTTGAAGCACAGCTGAGTGGTCTGTCAGTAAAAAGGGATAATCGCTAAGACAGATTCAGTTTCCCAATAGTTTCTTTCCAAACACATGTACACCAACAAATCCTGCTCAATGGACTTACTCAGTGCTCTTAAAATAGAAAAAAAGCAAGTGCTGCATGCTGTAACAGTCACTTGGTGTGCTTCTAATGTGGAATACATACTGCTTGTGGGTTTGGGTTTTTTTTGTTTGGTGTTGTTCAGCTGTGTACGTCAGCAGATCTTCCAGGAAKGAAAAAACCCACCTTGCTTTTAGAGTGTTATTGCAAAGATCAAGGTATTCTTTGGTTGAAAGTCTTAAAAGACTTAGTTTCATGATTATGGAGGTTGTCATACTGGAGWCCAAGCTGCTACAGTCCAGCTGGCTTCCCTGGATGTCACTTTATTCTGACGGCCACACCAATTGCCTCACCAGCCATAGCCTATTAACTTTTGGAGTGGGACACTATTGCCACAGGATGCAAGAGACTGCAGCTTGCTATTGGGTGACATTTTAGTCATCTGATCCTGTGTGCATCAAAACAGGTTAGCATTTCTCTTCTTACYAAGAAGACTAACAAATGGTATCATAAACTGTATTTCCTTGTGGTCCTCCAAGCATGATTCACCTCTAAGACTCTTTTGGACAACTCAGCCAGTAAAATGCCAACAAAGGTACGGGCCAGGTGGACCTCTGAACTAATCCTTTTGGTGCAATGGGAGGGATCAGCAATGTRGGGACCAAAGAGCTCTTCCAAATCACTATCAAAACTAGCACTGCTATTGTGATGGATACTTAGCTGCCTCTGCGTCCCTCTAGGAGCAACTAGCACTTCTAAAAGCCACTACTTGATTTCTGCCAAACCCTCCACGTGACTGTGTGCCCACTGGCCTCTGAGCCTGTCACTGGCCTCTGCATGGTTACTATCCCAGGTCAAGGACTTACTCATCTGCAGATCCATGTTTATTGCTTGACTTCCCACCCATCCACAGCTCCATCTCGGGCAACAGGCAACTTCAAGGACTGTGGATACCAGAGCTACATGTGTGGAGACGAGGTTTCCAGCCTTGTTTTCTAGGCAGTTTTCTTTTTGCAATAACAGTCACATGAAAATCCATCAGTTTCACTCCCCTCGATGCCCACAGATTTCACCATGTCCCTAAATTCTACCAACCATCTCAATAGGTGCCCCAGAATGACAAATGAATGAGGAGTAGGACATGCGTAAATACACTGAACTCAATCTACTTTTTCAAGTAGGCCTTCCATCTTGCTTTTACCATGATCTGGACAAACCACTAACAAGTTCCCAGGCTGGTGCAGAAAGGAAAACGCCTTCTTTTCCTTGCTGTATTCTTCAGGAAAAGTAGTTTTATCACCATCAGTTTCAGCAATAGGCAGCTCAGATCAACAGCGCTATATTGACAACACTCCGACACTACATTTCTTCAGAGATTAGTAGCAGCAGTCTCTCATCCTTATCTGGTCCCTTGGGRCTCCTCTCACAAGACATGAAGGAAGATGTCTGCTCTTCCTGGCAGCCCACACAGGAACAAATAAACCTTTCCTCTCCTATCCTTTCACTCCAGGTCTGATATTTATTTACAGTTAAATGGGGTGGAGCAAACTCAGAAGCTCAAGAGCCATTTGCTGGGCCTGGGTACTCCTCACATGCTCTCAGGGGATGACGTATCACTCTGACCTACTTGATGCTGCACTTATATTGTGATTTGCATGACTGCCAAATAAGATGACTCCTGACATTTCTTTGGCAATTAATGCAGTAATAACAATTTATCCCTTTGTGATGGTAGTCTAACTACCTGTAGTTGCACTTTGCTTAACTTGCCAAAGTTTTTTTTAGTTCTGCTGTGGGTGCTGAGGCTTGTGTAAGCATAACATAAATGCAGCTAGAAGGCTATCTGCCCTTTGAACTCCCATCTTGCTCTTCCCAGAAGGTCTGTCTTATTATTTCTCTTCAAGGATACATGAAGCTGGCGACATGCCTAGCTTTGCATCTGGTGTCTAAAAAGAAAAATAACAATTTGCCTGAACACTATATTTGGAGATGACAGAGGATAAGAAGAAGCTGAGGCAGAAAAACTAACCCACTGTCATGGAACTGGATAGCAGGACATGTCCTATCCATAGGACATTAGTCCTGAGCCTAAGAGCAGGGGCTGGGAATGCAACTTTTCATTTGTATAAATGTCGCTGTAACATAACAAACTATGATAGACTAGAATATTATTTTTTTTCAGGATCCAGCCAACTTCTCATTATATTTTGTGATTGCCTTGTTTCTAGAAGTCATCCAGGTAGCTGGAGCAATGCTCATCCTCCATAGCCTAAGGAAGATTGGTGCCAACCTGCCATTCCTACTCTGAACGTTCCTTGAGGTCTTGACCCATGGTTGGAATTCATGAATGTGGTGTTGAGTAGAAGGTTATCTGTGTATCTTTATAATGCCCAAGCACCAGCAATTTTTTTTATTTGATGGAAACCTTTGTACAGCTAGAATACTGTTCTTTTCCCCTTTGGAAAGACTTGATTGAACACAACCGAAAAAGAGAAAAGAGAATTTTCTCACAATCAATAACAATCACACTCTTGGACAAAATAATTCAGTGTTCCTTTTTTAATGCTAAATTTTAAAGTCAGAACAGGCATCTATGGCATTATTGTTAGGACAAAAGTAAGTCAAAATCCTCCTAGCCATGGTCCTGTACCATTTTATTATTGTAAAAGTAGAACAAATGTTCTAGTTACACCCTTATGCTTTTGATCAAGGTTTCTCCAATAATGTCCAGCGGTCAGAACATTATAGCTCAGGACTGGCAAAAGCAAGATATCATTTATATTCATTATCATCACCACCTTCACAAGAAACTGAAGAATATTCTTCAGAAACTGTTATTATCCCATTTTGCAAGTGGAGAAGATGAAGTAAACTTTCAAATACCTACTACATTAATGTTTGTAAATTACTTAGAGAATTTCAGGTGATATGTGCATAAAAATGATAATTACCTAGTCCTGAAGTAAGCTGTCTTTTAAATAAGAAAAATAAAATCTTATGTTTGAATTTCTGCTATATTAAAAAATAAAGCTTCATTAAGAGTTCATGTTGCTGAATTTCATCATACTTAATTATGCTGAATGCAACTCAACAATGTTAAACATGTATTTTGAGAAGCAGATAAGTGCATGGTATTTCCTGTGATAAGAAACAGAAAATATTCTTATTTAAACTAACTTGGGCTAAAATAATGTCCAAACACCTCAGCTACTGATTTAGCATGTAGTATTCCAAAACTGGTCATTTTCCTTTTAAGTTTTAAAATCATCGTCCTTTATAAATCCATGCTATTTATTTAGGCAGTAAACCGAAGTTAGCAGCAATTTGCATTCTATAAGGAAAGAGCTATTATTGCTATTTAACCCTTTTAAGAAGTAYTTTTATTTTTAAGCTGTTGACCTCTATTACAGGCACATGGATTCATAATCAGTGAGTTGAATTAAAGACAAAAATGTATTAATGGCATTAAGYTGACAGATCAGTATTTAAAATATATACGCACACACACACATCCCTATGGAGGTTTAGGTAGTGCACTACTGATTTAATCATCCCCGTAAACTCTAGGATACTTGCAACCTTAAGAGAAATTAAATTGTTTGGAAAGTACCTATGCAGGAATGGAAGGTCTGCTGTAACACTGTCTCCTGGATGTTGATCCATTTGCAGGAGCCAACTGGCAGTTAGCTCTGTTAAAAGCTTCACTGGCTCATAGAGCAGCCACTGGATGAAAAACTGAAGTGTTTGGAGTTAAGGCTGGAGGGATGCAGCAAGGGAGAGAGAAGAGGAGCAATTCTTTGACATCTTTGGGAGCCCTGTTCTCTGGTTCCCTCCCCAGAAAAGTAGATCTTCYGCAGACAAATTTCTCAAATCAGGCTTTTTCTTTAGCTTGATTAGCATTATCCCCTACTGATATTTTACTTCCAGGGCGAGGTTGGACCTTTGCTGATCAGGCTACAGACATGGCAGGTTTCAGGACAGGCCTAAAGATCTCCCTGGTAAGGCCGGGAGATGTTTCCAACCTCTCCCTGTAAACCCAAGCCAGGGAAGCACTCGAGTCCATCTCTGTTGCTCTATCCAGGCAGGCCTTTCTCCAGAGTCCTCATGGATAGCAGGTAATCTCTTTGCTCCCTGAATATTGGGCAGCAGGGGCAGGCAACCCTGTGGCTTTTGAGCGGCACACAGCTCGTGAGCAATTCAGGTGCAACACCTGTGCATCTGAGGTGAGACCTGGCTCTTCAAGGCCATCTTATTCTTCAGAGGGTACCGGGACTCCAAGGAAGCCAAAAGCAGCATCTCCCTCCTGGCTCTCAGGAGTACATGGAAGTGCTTGTATAGCTGGGAGCCATAAGAAATTTTCACAGACAGCTCACTGGGCCAAGAAAGTTATCTACCAAGAAAGTCATCTAAATGGATGAGGTAGATAACCTCTTCTGTGATGAGGAGTTAGCAACTGCTTAATATCCAACAGAAAAAAAAAATCATCATTYCTCCAGGCTGTCAGCTGGTTGTCTCCACTTTTGACTCCTTTGCCATTCAGTTCCTTAGTTAACTTCCTGTTCACGAAGCTATGGCAGCTTACAGACTCTTCAGACCATATTAATCCTTAGTCTACTGTATGGCTTGTGTCAGTGTGGTTAACAATGCTTGCAAAATTCAGCGCCTAATGTGCAATAGCTGTTCCAGAAGGAGGTCTTCTGCTTCCCCTTAAAGACAACATCTTTGGTTACAGCCCAGGTGTCCTTCAATCCTACTGCCTGGACCATGACTTGGAGCCCTTATCATCTGGGGATTATTTCATGTACAACTTGAACCACTAAGTCTCTTCAAACTGCCAAATGAGGAGGAGGTGGGTGGTATGGGGTAAACAGCCAGCCAGCTCTGGCAAGCCAGTGGAGGGCCATTGTGGCTGGAGGAGGAGTGTGAACCAACTGCTATGAGGCTTTCATAAGAATCTCTCTCCTTTTTCTCTCAATCCATTTCTGCAAGGTAAGGTGTACTCTCAAAACCTTGTTGTTTGGATGATATGGGCCAAAGATATTCTCACTGCCTTTGTATAAAACAGACAGACACTAATATCTTGCAGTTCTCCTTTAGCACATCTCTTTTTTTCTCCTCATTGGGAAGGGCAGCCATTCATTTTTGTCCTCCTGATTCTCTCCTGATGTGAGCGAAGATGTGGAGCTCGTTATATTTATTTGGCAACAGGGCACCGGCACACCTGTCCTGTTGGGTTTGTAGAAGCCAGGTAAAAATCAAATTAAAGCCTAGTCTTTTTCTGTGCATCAACTTTTCCTCTAATACTTGTGCAATGTAATGAGAAAGTATTTTCTATTGTATAACTCTGCTTTTACTCTGTGGTGGTGTCGCGAAAGGAGTGATGCACTTCACTCGTAAGAGGGAAGCAGCACTACGTTTATTGCAGTAAGACAGCGACTTAACAAAGTTCAATCRTAAATAAGAACAATTTAATGAGGTTCAATTGGCAAGGTTCACTCAGTTATTTACTGCATGAAGGACAGGGTCAGATGYATGTGCAATGGAGACCCTCCCGTTGAGTCACGAGGTTCAGACTGGACCCCCTTGCTTTCTAAACTCCTTCGGAGAAGAGCCCAGGTGCAGCTGGATCCAGTCCTAGTCTCAGRCTTGGTCAATGGTTTATGTCTAAGGGRTTATGTGCRCAGTTAGTCAGAGATATAACTCAGCAAAGTTTCATGAAGTTCACAAAAGTTCAGCATGCTATTAATCACTTACTGAGGATCTGTTGAGGGTGAGGAATCTCTCAACCTYGAGGAGTAACCTTGAGAAGCGTCCCTGCTCAAGGGGAGGTTCTGCAGTGCAGCCYGCTGCCGTGCAGGAGAGCTCAATGGGCCCTGGGCTGCCCCCTGATTATGGGGGGGAGATGATTGACTCATAGTCGTATTTGCATACTAGACGGGCCTTAGTTGGCACATGCTCAACCAGCCCCTACATATGTGCTGTTTACAGGGAGGTCAGGTTGAGGGGGAGAGAGCACATCAGTGGGGGGAAAGGAGCACACCGTCATAGGTGGAGACCCCACTAAAGACAACTTACTATTTCACTGTCTCCAGAGCATATAGCCTTCCCATGTGGTACAGCCACCCAGTATCTCCACTACAGACACCCCTGGACCATGCTGCTAGATCGACCTTCCTGACATAGGCCACTTYGGGGTGTCATCTCCTCTGCCATGCCCTCTTCTACCCCTCTTCTGTGACCATCCATAGCCTTTTCTGAAAACAACCAGAAAATTGTACATCCTTGTCTGGGTGGCATGGTTTGATTTCTTCACTTCCACATCATTATCTAAATTGTTTTAATGGATTTTGTTTTTTTAGGTCATCAGTAATGCCCACCAACCTTTGTCTCTGGGTGAGATATTTTTATTTAGTTTAGCAATATGGTCATTTAACACCCATCTGCTGCCTCCATATTATTCTAAATGCCAAATAGTCCTTTTGCTGAAACCATTTTATTTGTTACTTTCTTAAGCCTTTCTAGTCATATGCATTGTAGTTGCCATTCATATGCTATGAATTATTCCTGAGACTACCTTGACTATGGATGGCTCATAACTATAGCAACTATAAAGGAAATGGTAGCTTTATTTAACTAAAGACTAGAGCTCTGTCAAATTTCACAGTGGTAGACTATCATTATGAGAGTTTGTTGAATGTAGTGGGGCAACATATATTGTGAAAAGTTGTCATTATAACTCAGGAAACAATCTGGTAGTTGCTATCTTTGCCTTGGAAAGGTGACCTCATAGACTTTTTCAGGCTTTAGCCTAAATTTGTAAGTACTTGCACAACTGTTTCASTTACATAATAGTATTATAAGCATTTTTATCCTGAAAAGCAGCTGAAGAAAATGTCTGGTGTGCCTGATCTCTCAGACATCCAAGTAAGCATGAGGGATGCATGTCCTTAACTGGTCCACAGTTGAAGACTTAATGCAGTGAGAGTGTTTTGCATAGTGTCAGCATGTTGGCTAGCTAATAACTAACCTGTAATAACTATACTGTTCTTACCACAGGATGTGCAGCCTCCTAATTTTTGGAGGATAGATGACCAGTTTCTGGGGATAGGCATTGCTGTGGATTGGATTCTGTTTTGCTGAAGTATGCCCCTGTGAAGAAAAGCTGAGTTCTTTCCCAGGCTTGAGATGCGCACTGAACAGGAAGGACAATGTCCAGTCTTCTGAGACTACTGACCAAGTGAATTTTCCTTTTCTCAGACTATTATTTATTCCAGACTATTGGTTGAAGCCTTCAGTCAGTCTCAGTCCTTTGTATGCCTCTTTAGGGGAATCAGTATTCAYATTACTTTAAACATAGCTTTTGGGGAAAAATGCATATTTAAAATATTATCTATATATTGTGACCACAATGTATTGTGGATGTATTACTATAAATGCACCTTAAAATAACYAACAAAAAGAACAGATGGAAAAGATTTTTAAAGCCTTCATGAGAAATCACAAGCAATTTCCAGAAACTATGTCAAAGTTAGCATAACAATAATTGCTCCCACAGTTGTTCCTTCTAGAAAGATTTGATATTGTATGTATAGGACTTCGTAATCCTGTATTGCATTTCTATGGCTTTTGAAGTCTCATTTAGAGTTTGGAAAGTGAAGCTATTGGAAACTTGGCTATTCCCTTGCAGTTGATGGCCAGCTAAAACACTGGATACGTCTTGTCAGATGTAAATGATAGGATACTGTGTTGTGATGTGTGTACTTTAGAGACCAAACCCCTGTTTGTAGAGGTTTTATGTTGACATGGGAATCATGTGCCACTTCATCAGTAATTTCACTCTCAAACCAGAGTAATTATAATAAAATACAATAGAATAGGACCAAGCCACAAGTAAAACRTCAGCTTTCTATCCTGTCCCATCACTCRTGAATGGAATGTGAAAAGTTCAGGCTTACCATAACTGTGTGCTAGTGCCCAATAAACAGGATTTCTTTCAGATAAAACAAATATTTTCAAGTCCTTATTGCTTTTTTGCTAGGTTGTAAGCAGAGCAGTCTTTATAAAAACACTGCCATAATTCTATCAACACATGGCTTGCTTGGCTTATTTTGCTTTGATAGTAGATGCTAGTAATACAGTAATAGAACACATTTTTCTGACTTAGTCATCTGCTTTTAAAGCTTCCTTTTCTGATTGTCTTTTTGTATGGTACCTGACTGATAAAATATGCTTTCTTAGCTAAGTTCCTCTCTATTAAGGTACCTATTAAATAGAAAAGCTTCTTACACTTTTCATTTACCCATAGCATCATTTTTCCCCCAGTGATTTGCTTCTCTGCAATCTATACTTCCTGCAACCTTGCCATCCTTAAGCAGTCTCCCAGCTGCATCTGTTAGCCTTCTCAATTTAGGATGCAGGTAAATTTGCTGTGATGTAGCTCTACCTTCATATTCAATGTCAGAATAATCCCAACAATAACTGACTCAGTAAAACCCTAGGGAGATCTGCATACAGGCCAAAAGTCAGTAAGTTGTGAGCTAACTGGATTTCTAGGTATTAGTTTAGTATCTTGCTATTGCAGCAGCAGCATCCTTGGAGACTCATCTTGTTTCCTGTACTTTGTAACTCTGCCTGCACTTTCACAGGTACCATCTCCGCTTCAAAGTGCATTGCCAAACACCTGATGCATTCTGATCCCCCTTCCAAAAGCGACAGCATCGAATGGCGTTTGTGCCAAGTGAGCTGTTCTCATTGACTTTCAGAATTAACTAATGTAGTTCAGAATAAAAGGGAACTAGTTCGCACATCTCCACAGGCTCCAGAAATTAAAATACTTCTCTAATTATTCCTAAACGTCTCATAAATTATCTCTGCAGAAATTAGGAATAGAAAGGGTTTGGCTTATATTTATGTCTTAGGCCACAGAGACATTAAGTAAGCTTACTTTGGCCTTGATACATCTCCCCATTTCAGTGTTTGTTACTGTTTCCCTCTTTTAAAATCTTTCTAAAAGCAAACACTAGCTTCAGCCAGAGCAGAACTGTTTCTCTTCCCTGCATGATGCTAAAAAATCTAGGATTAGATCCCAAAGACCAGTAAAAAAMCAAACAAACTGATCCTAGTTCTTCTTCATAGAGGCTAAGGCAGATAATACTTTGAAAACAAACATTTGTTGGAGAAAGACTTTAAGGCTGTAACCCTGCACCCAGTAAGCCCAGACACAGCCCGTTGTTTCTGACTGCAGCCCTGAGAGCTCTCTGCCCGTGTTTTGAATGGGAGCACACCTGTACAGCTATTTATTTAATATTTTTAAATTAAATTTTATAGATAATACATTTGCTGATAGAGGTGTATACACATCTGTGCACCTCTCCAATCACAGCTTGGTCCTGTGCACCGGCCTGTAGAGATGCTCAGCTATTGCGGCAGTGCTTTCTTCCTTATGAAGGTCCCAAGCTTGATTTGTGCTTTCCACACCCGAAACAAGTGAGCTCAACCTAAGCAGCTTCTCAGACACAAGGGACTAAATCCCAAAGCTGTCCATCCCCATTTGAGGTGTCCATTCCTGCTGTTCACACCGCATCTCCCTTGGGGGTGACGGATGGTGGAAGGGAAGACGTGCATGCTATCCCACCATGCAAGTATATGGACGTCTAGCATGTATCCCGGAGCCCTTTTTTCCTTCCTCTCTTCTCCAGGGGTGATGTGAGCTGTTCTCTTGCTTTCAGATGTTATTGAGAGTGACTTCCATGAGAGGTTTTCTTTTTCCTGGTCTTTCTGAAGGCCTTTTTGCTGATGGAGGAAGGGGCTGGAAGCAAGGTGCGGGCTCTTAGACCCAAGGCTGCTCCCTCGATCTCCTTCTGTCTTAGCTGGCAAAACAAGCCAGGCTATTTCTGGGCTATTTCTGGGCTGTGTCTAGGGCTGGGGATGGAGTTTGCCTTGCTCAATAACCCTTAGGTTTGAGGATGCTGGGTGAGGGAGGGCAGCAGAAGAGAAACACTGCGCGAGATAATGCAAATATAAGGGTTTGAGATAGTGACTGGGCTGCACCTAGACTATTTCAGACCACCATTGAAGGTTACCTGGTTTGGACAACAGGTACCTTTAAGTATGTCTTTCTGAAGAAATATCCTACATATTCTTGGGATGCATATTTGCCCACCTTTCTCCATTAGTTCTGAAAATAYCACCTGGCAGCAGCCACCAAAGAAATCTGACTCTGGGCCTCTTTTACTCTAATTTCTATTAAAGTAGATGCATACTAGCACATAATAAAATGTTTAATGTTTTTTGTCTCAAAAGCTGAGATAGAATACTGATAGTTTAACCAGTATAAAGCATCTGTATTATATTGATATTATTATCATAATAGTATTAGAAATAGTATTACTACAGTATGGATATTTTTCCCCTTTAAGTGAAGGAGAGCTTGAGAACAGCACTTGCAAAGAGAAAAAAAGAGGCTCACAAGGACTGAGACTATGGATTTACTGAGTTACTATATCTCAGTTCAACTATAAGGAAATTTGCAGGCAGGAAAAAGAAAGGTACCACCAAATGGGCAGAAGAGGCATTTGATTCTGCAAGTGGCTGTTTCTTGGAAATACTGCACTCAGTTCACAGCACTTCTTTTACTTATCCTATCTTACTCCAAAGCTCTGCAGTGCCAGGCTGGGCATGTTTTCTCTTTGCATTGTTTGTTGGAATGGAAGGAGAGAAGAATGTAGTGGTTGGAAGTCTATTTATTTAGGATTTTAGTTAATAGCTTTTAAGTCCAGAAAAATAAACATATGATGCTGCCACTGTACCCTGGCATTGGTATTAACTAGAAGTTCTTCAGCAGTGAAATTCAGGGATGAACCATCAAATCTTTATGCTCAGTTGACAAACCCACACACAGATACAGTCAGTGGAGAGCGATCTCTTCACTCTGCAGGCCAGCGGAAAGCTGGTGTAGTTTCAACAGGCCAAAACCCAAATCCCATGTACCTGTCATCTGTGAACAAAAGGCAGGGAAAGGCAACAGGTCTGTCATTCTGAAGAGACCACATATACACAGCAAATCAGGACTTTGTCTTTATTGATAGAGCAAATGACAGTTTCTAAACCTCTGCCTGAGCTGTCTGCACACACTTGGCAGCTAAGAATGTAAGCATGCAAAAAAAAAGGGTCAGAGCCATGGTCCCTGTAGCCTACTGTGGTCTCCAACAGTAGTAATAAAAGAATATTTTTAGGAAGAAAGATTTCTGTGGTTCATTWCCCCCTGTGTTCTTCCAGCATCTGCAGTTATGTGGTTGGGGATGTTAGATGGTACATCCTTACCTAGTCCCTTTAATATTTGTGTATGGACCTGTTGTCCATGAATTTCTCCAAGCCCTTTTTGCATTAATCTTCTTGATCCGCACTTCACTTACTTAGCTCTTCATCTGATGCCTCACTTACTAAATATCCCTCCATACAAAAAACACCTCTAGGAGCTCCTGTTCCAGACCCCCTGAAATCGGGCTATCATCCCCAAACACAGCAACTTTGCCTGCACCTTTATGCTCAACAGAGTGGCTTTTAAGTCCTATATTCCTGTACAAGGTCCTGGAAGTGTTCCCTGCTAATACAGTGATTAACAAAACAGAGGTGTAGATGGTTTCCAAAACTTCCCAAGATTTGCAGTTAGCATGGGATGAATTAYACTCCATGTTCCTTCACTGGCCAGTGCATCCACAGAATCCCAAAGGGCTCAGTGGTAACATGGAGCAAGTGCCCAGTACGTCTGCTGCCACATGCGATCAGATATCAAGTTTTGGCAGAGCTGCTGCCCCATGTGGGAAAGGCTTAAGCTGTAAACACCATTGCACAGCAACAGATGCCAGCTTCGAGACAAATGATCATTAATTAATCAAATGCAAGGTTCTCTCCCTCGTGTGCAATCAAAGAAAGAGAACAAGAAAATATTTCCCAGCAAGGAAGCAACAACGTGTAGCGTGAATGCACTTGGGAATGCATTATAATTGTGGCATGGCCTTACTGTAAAAATCAGGAAAGAAGCTGGCAGAGGCAGGAAGAAGGACTCTTTTCCATGAGCCCTTGAACCAGGACCGACACACTGACCAGCTCTCTGATGGCCTCCCGAGGTGTGGCAAGACGTAAAGCTGCTCAGGGCATGAGGGTTTCAAGGAAAAGTTCGACGAGGTATTCCTGAAGAAGYGAGGCTTGTGCAAGTGAAGTCACAATCCTGGCAGCATTGCCATTAATTAATAAGAAACAAGTTCAAAATCAAAGCCTGTCCCTACAGGGAACACAGTTTTGTGAGCTCAGTGCCATGAGATAATGATTCAAGAGTTTCTCATGTGCACTGGAAAGGGAACTGGCTGTGTAACCTAACTGGACTATCAATCAAAATATATCTCAAAAATCAAATTCATCTCCCACCAACTCAGTGACAGATGTTGCAGCCTACAGCTGCTTGCACTACACCAATCCTTGTTCATAATGGAAGGGATTTCCCACTGTAACAGAAGGTCATTCTAGACTTCCATAYGACAAATGTGAGAATTTCATTCCCCTTTTCTGTAGTGATGGGTAAAGTTCAATTCAACATTAGAACAGCTATCCCTCTTCCTTTTTAAGCACCTATACCTAGCATATAATTYTGCAACTGAAATAATTGGTTTAACATTAAGTTTCTTAAACTATYAACAATTTATATTTACAGTCACTTTAAGCAGTTTTTTTAGGAACTTTATTCACCAGCTTTAAGAATTCTTAGTACATCAAAAGAATTACTACTACCAACATTTGTCTAAATTCTAGAAAAGTTTAGTTTTCTAAAACTAAGGGTAGATCTTTTTAAGCTGATCAACACTGGTTGCCTCTGCTTTAACTGATATTCTCTCATGTATTTATCATCTATACAAATGGTATTCTCTCATGTATATTACTATCAAAATATATCCATATAAGATTATACAAAATATCACTATAAAAATCCCTAGGATATTTAAACTTGCTGTACCATTTATTGTAATTAAATTACAGTGGAACACAGCCTCAGCATAAAAGGGAATAAGGTTGGGCCTCTACTCTTATATCTGAAGTATCTTTCTCTAGTATGTGTGTAAAGAAAGCTAATGCTCACAATGCATGCTGGAACAATTGCTTTATCCGAATTAATCTACACTGGCTCAGAATATTATGAAATACAATGCATGTCATGTATATATATTGCTAATTAAAAACATCCTTTAATCCTTTAACAACCTTCAATGTCTGTAATGCACATGAACTKTATTATCTACTGCATCCTGCCCTACTTTCTGAATGTTGCAGTTCACTGAGACATAGATGATGAAAATACCTTTCTTGACAAAAAAGATGCTTGCATAAGAAGGAGTTTCCCCTGCAGTGTGTTATCTTTTGGAAGGGAGGAAACACTCCTGGAAAAAAAATGGAAACAATGTGGKTTTTTTTTCTCGTTCTTTTTTAAAGCCTCTGTAAGAAGTAATTCAAATACAGCTGCACTGGGTCATACACCATTTTTTAACTTTCCTTCTATAGATTTCTTTTTCCTTCATTTTAGGTACAGTGCTTCAGAAGCATTAGGCTGAACTCTAAAGCAGTGTTTCTGCTTAGCTGTTAGACAAACAAATGCTGACAAGACAATTCACTCATCTGAAGGCCTTTTGTCAGCCTCTAGATTTTTTGTGCTATATGAATTTTTGACTCTCCTCCTTTTCAGGATATGTCTTATTTGATGAGAGAAGTTGCATTTTCTTGCAAGTTAATGTTTCATGGTCTCTTCCAATGACTAGAGACATATCTCCTTATCCTGAGATTAGAAGTTTTACAGACTAATCACATCTTCTTTTCTTGAGAAAACACTGATTATCGTAACATAGCAGTCATCTAAAAAACGGCATGCTTTTTTTTTTTGGGGGGGGGGGGGATTTACTTGCAAAAATCAAAGACAAGCAAGTGCAGAAATCTGGTTGTCCAGAAGAGGGGGCTGGCTTCATTGCTCACGACAGCGCTGCCGGAGCGGCACAGCCGCAGGGGAGGAGGACAGGATTTGGGGAAGACAAATTTGAGATCGGGTGATGAGCTGTGACACCAGGTTCCAGAAGAGCCTGATTTTTTGGTCTGATCCTGGGGAGGGAGTATGCCCCCTTGCCAGGAGCTGGGGCAGGAACCACTCCTCCATCCTCGCCTGACCTTCCTCATGCCTGATGGCTGTTCTGTGCTCACCAGAAAGCGATGGAGGAAAAAGCATTTCTCCCGAGTTTGTGCGCAGGATGAGACAGTCTGCTATCCGAACAGACAAGAGTCCTGGTTGCACTGATCCCTCGTCAGAGATCACCAGGTTTTGACTCAGCTGGGGAGATCTTCCCTGTGCACCTTGCATGTGTCCCCAATATGCTTCGTATCCACCTCTAGCCACCAGGTCTTTGCTGGGGACCTGCCTGAAGAAGTAGGTGCTGTGCCACACACCACAGCTCCCGAGCAGTACCTTCAAAAACAGAATCCCAAATTAGAGTGAACCTAACTATACTCAACTAAAAATGTGTCCAGCTACATCGCGTGAGGCCCATGTACTGTATATTATTTTAGAAGACAAACCCAAACTGCGCAGGAATTTCACAAAACAGATGGAAAGGAATGTATGAGAGAGAGACTCTCACATGCTAAAGGAGATGGAAAGGAGTAAAAGAGATGGAAATGAGTATGTGACCACTTCTTTCATGGAGTGAGTCAAAAGAATACACAAGCTTAATTAACTCTGATTAGTGAAAATTAAAAAGGTGTTTCTGCAGCCAAAAAAAATGACGCTACTTTTTCTGTATATTGCTCTGTGAGAAAGGAGTGCAGGTATTTTAAAATCTGGTATCACTTAGAGGGTCACATGCTTTAGCATGGAGGAAAAAAAAGTAAAAGGTTTAGTCATTTGAATTTTCCAGGTTTCCTTGCCAGCTGCATAATTCTGCTTCTCTCTTATTTTATTTGCATAATTTAGTGATTTCTTTTCCATTTACTCAGAATCCCCCACAAATGTTTTGTTCAGAAAATATTTGTCATTCAGACAGGAACAATGTACTAGACATTAGTGTTGTTCCTATGAGAACATCCTTAAAGCAAAACAGAGAAAGAGGAGGGACGAGACAAGAACTAGAGGCACCAACTCACTCTATGGTCATTTAAGGTGAAAAAATGGACTGCAGCTATTTCAGCATTCTCTTCAAATGGTTTGATCAACTTTTGTCAAACTGTCCTTTTTAAGTAACCCTTTAGCAGAAAGAATATGTTGGTGTTGTTGACCTCTCTAGAACTGACAGTGTTTTAAACATACATGTTATTTCCTTAGCAAAATTTTTTTTATTTTATCTACATTCAGGAAATATTATCAAATACATAATCTGGAGCTAAAGTACTTTGATGCACATGAGAAACATGTGCCAGGAAACAGGTACTATGTATAGTATATTGGTGACCATCTAAGACTAAAATCTAGAGGTATTGATCATCTGTACTGAGGTGTTGACCATCTCTGTTTTAACTGATGTGGGGAGTACTTCATACTGATAATATCTGTATAGTTGTTTACTGAAGGCTGCAGCTGTACTTCTGACAACCTCTGCTAGTTTGCTGTCTCAGGCTTTGCAGAATTAGCACTATGCTTTTTGGGTAACGTCAGATCTGGTGAAAAAAACTGTCTTGTTTACAGGGTAGTTTCTGCAGAGTAATGTGGAAATATTTCCTCTTTTAGCAAAATAAAATATATCAAAGGGTCATMCTTAAAACCTCAGACCTTGTTTTTTGTTTTTCTAATTTTATGCTAGTTCTCATTTTTTCATGCAAACRTTTTAGTTTCGATAAGTCTGGTCACAAGAATGAGAAAAATGATGTCTTTGGTTTTTAGCTTCACGAAATTACCAGTTGTTTATTTGGTTCTGTACGCATATGTGCATATTTCAGAGATTGATGTTACTTCTATGTTTTGTAACTTCTGTGTTTCTGTGCAAAAAGGAAATCATTTAGGTGGAATCAATGGCCAATTAAACCCAGAAATATAGAAAACCAGATAAACTGGAATAAAACAGATCCAGAATAGAAAATTTACTGCAGTTTATGCTCCAAAACTTAGCTAAAGATGAGTTAACAATTTCTGTGTACCGAATAGCATATGGAGAGCATACAGAAGTTTTCGGACAAAGATAGTAGGATAGTTTTGGGTACACATGAACAGTTTTAAAGTTTATTTCCACCTAACATCAGATTCTAGGAAAAAAAATGTAAAAACCCATTAAATTCTTGAAACTGTTAATTTATGTTCTTCTCAGAAGTTTCCAGTAAACTCGAACAGTGGGTGAGAAAGCTTTTAGTAGGACAGAGGAACTCAATATTAATAAAGAAGGAAGCACAATCTGAAGAAGTCATGCACAGAAACAGGACAGAGAGGAGTSAACAAGGGAAAACTAACAGAAAATTTTATATGCCTAAGAAAGATAAGGTAGAGTTTGCAGAAAGTCAAAATATGAGTGTACATGGCCAAAAATGAAAAATCAGCTGTGAAATCACCCTGTAGCACTCTGTCTACTCAAAGCACTTTCCAAAAGYTAACAGAAATTCAAAGTGGTCTTTTGTTTAAAACTAAAGTACAAGCATTTCTTTCTTATTCCCCATGTGAATAAGCTCTTATCTTTAAGATGGGTTTTGTCTCATTTTGATGATAGGCAAGAGCTCAGAGAAGGAAACTGTTGTTACTGAGCTGACAAGTACACTGCTGTGGGCTTCAGTCAAATAAAGTTCCCATTAACATCAGAGAGAGTGGGATATTTGGTTTGTCTGTCTTCCAGGGAAGCAGAGGTTCTCTTTAGAACGTGGGGTTATAAAGTTTGACTCATGTGTATTAGAAATTTATGGGCTTTTAGCATTTGAGACAACAAAAATAAGTAGGAGGTATCTACTTTCATGGCACGAAGAAAAGTGCTTGCAAAAGTGGCATGTTAGACTTTCAAATATGGCATTGTTATGAAAATGCTGAATAGTGCTGCTCAGCTACTGCATTGAATATTAAGCAGCAATTATCGCTTGCACTAATAACATTGTGTCATTTTATAAAAGATTTAGAAAAGAAGGTATTTAATTTATATGCCCGGCAGATGGTTAGAGTTTGTCTCTTAGTTTCACTTAGTCACTTTCTTACCACAGGGTAAGGTTACAGTTCCTACATTGAGCTGCTCATCTACTTTTATTGAATCATTTCATTAAAAAAAATTATTAATATTTTCTGTAAGATTGAACTCTAAGTTACGTCGAGTCCTGATCCTGTGCTTCTCTTTCCATTTCTCTTGCTCCAGAAGATTACAGACACTCTTTCCGTAACGCCCTGTAACAGCAGCACGTGAACGTGGCCCAGGGAAGCAATGCAAGTGGAATGCTGTCTGGCACCTGAGAGCAACCTGCTTCCCTTCTTTGGAAGGAGAAGCAGGCGCTCCTTTACCTGCACACAAAATTCAGTCGCCCACATTCAAACTTCAGCATCAGGAAGGAGAGACATGCTTCTTTTACTAAAGCGCTACCCAAGAAACTGCAAAATCCTTACATAAACTAATGTTGTCTGTCCCTCACTACATTCAAATCCACATAATGCTAGAAAATCTCTCTGCACAGCCTGGGAAAACTAGCCCATTATCCCGGGCTCAGCTCATATGCCCCAAATCTTCACTGCTAGCACTGCAATCACAAGATTGATTAGGTTAAATTTGATCCTAAATAAGGACTTTCAAAGACACCTTCAATATAATTTAATCTGTCTAAAGTTATGAGTGGTTACTGAGCGTAAATCCATAGAGATCTCAATTTCTTATCCAAGAGCTGAAGTTGATTATCAGCTCTCAGAATTAAGCTGCCATTTAGCCCACTAAAGTGATTTGAAATTAAGACTCACAGGAATAATACTGTGTGGGATACACCAACAAGACCACAGATATTTTGGCTCTCAGAATTTCAGGCTGTTTTACATAGCCTTGGCATATTGTGCTAAACATTTTAATTACTAAGAATTTTTAGTAAAGACATCTCAAAAAGTTTATTTGAATTTCCCTGAAGAATGTAAGAACTAATGTCTCTGACTCCATGCAGGAGGACATGAAACAGTTTTTCAGTCATCAGGATTCCCCCTATGAACCCTGAAGGGTAGGAAAAATACTATTTTTTTTTCCCAGTGAGATTCTGTAAGGGAGTATTTTGACAAAGCTAGCAGAAGAGAGGGGATAAGCAACCTAGGAGGAAGAAGTGGTTCTAACATTAATTTGACAGGACTTCAGACATCAGTTTATTACCTTAATACAAAGATTCTCCTTATCTTTTTAATCTCTACTTCCTCTCTCCTAGATCTGATCTAGGACTCCTTCTTCTACCCCTCCTCCTGTCTTCTATAGTTGCCTTATTCTTTTCTCTGAAAGGCAATCACCCCACTTAGCTTAACCTCTCCCAGTTATCACCAACACTTTAAGAGAGCTGCAAACATAAGAAGAAATCTGAGGAAACAGAGAAGTTGCACTAAGTGATACAAATCTAGCATAACTACAAAACAGAATAGCCATTCTGGCCCTGCCACATAATCCCTTTCTACTTAGCCCTTTCCTTCCAACCATATCTTCTCCTTACCATCAATCAGCTAGCTGGCTAGTTCTTTGAATATATATAGACATCACACCTGAGTCTCAGCTGTTTATAATTATCACACTTCTTTATTGGTTTATACTAATTTATTCCCTTTGAATATTTGGTCACGTGTATGCAGGAATCTTGAAAGTTCTGCTTTACTTGTGATATTAATGGTTACACACAGCCTGCATAGGCTATAGCTGGCTGTAGCTATGCTGTATTTATGTAGCTTGGTTGTATTTTCCAAGATGTAACATTGGGCCTTTTTATAGTTTGATAGCTGCTCATGAGGCCTGATTTACAGTGTCTTTTCATGTGTTTTCACAAATAATGCTACTGATCTGTTCAGCTAAATGTCAACCACACTTTATTTCAATATATGTTTACATGTATGCAGTGGCAGAGGGCAGCTGTTTCTGCTTTTACAATGCATTAGACTTCAACGACTTCTTTCAAAGCTATTTGGAGACAGATAATTCAAATACAGGCTGCTGTAGAGATTCAGAAGTCTTTCTTTTTGCGTTTGTATAAAAGCAACACTACGTCCTAAATATAGCTACCTGATTGAAAGCCTTAAGAGTTTTTCAGTRCAACAAATCTGAAAAAAGACCATACAAAGACAATCAAAGTAAACTCACATGGATAAAAAGAACATGCACAAAATGACTTCATGGTTACAGATTTTGAATAAGAAAATATGATTAGCACCAAAAAGATCTTGCAAGATTTTCCTCTTAGGTAACAGAATTTCTCTCCCTTTTTATTAAGGAGAGGCAGTAGTGGTTGGGACATTTCATCCTAAGTTCCAGGTTCGTGGAACAAGAGCGAAGAGATTCACCTCAGGTATTATTCACAATATGGTACCTGATATTACACATGCTCAGTGCATATGTTTTCAGCTCTGCTGAGCTGAACATTTAATTGCAGGCAAACCCTGCAACCCATGTGATTCATAAGCTTTGGGCTKTGATAAGGACGAGGCTATGCTTCCTCAAAGGAAGGGATGGTTTTYTGAGGTGGTTGGTGGATCGAGTTTCTGTCACATTTTCGCAACAACTCTAATGATGGTTGGGTTTTCTTGTACCAACCTGGTGTAAATACATGGGCTCTGTGTAATCTGTGTCATAACAAGACACAGGAACTTCAGTGGAATCTAGGCCAATGATATATAACCAGTTTCACTGCCTGTTTTGATTGCAGATTACAATTTAGAGGTGTTCACATTTAAATAAAGCTACTACTGAAATGCACAAGCCAAAGCAAGATATTATTTTTTTCTTGAAACATATTGTGTTGGCTCTTCTAATAAAGATGCAGGTAAACTAGCGTTGCARTGCAATTTTTGACTCCCACATGTATCACCAAATGTTGAGACCAAGCAGTCATTCCTGAAGGATGGTATTATCTTTCTAACAGCAGTAGTAAGAGCAAAAAGTAAGTAGTTTTTTTTAGTGATTGGTTTTAAGACAGGCCTGCAGTCAGCTTTTGAGAGGGACTGTGTGCAACAGCAGAAAACCTGCCCTGGGTGACCCAGGAGAGGGTCTCCAGGGGCAGGCTGTAGCAGTGCTTTTCCACGCCAGATTACAGGGCATTTTCTGAAGGAGGCAACACTCATCGTCCACATACAGGTGTGCCTGTTTCATTACACGCTGGCTGTTTACAGCTTTACGTCTGGCCCTGAGACATCCCTCCGCCGAGCCTTCACAGAAACCTGTGCACCAAGGCCAGGCTGAAATGGAAAACAGCTTGGGTCAGGGCAAGCAGCAGCAGCAGCAAGTTACTGAGGCGATCCTGGGGATATTTTAATGCCTCGTTAACATCTAATTTTATGTCCCCATCTCTGTTACCAGCGCCCGTAACCAAGCATTTGCACGCTTGAGGAGCACTTGACAGAGAAATCCCCTAATTCACGCAGCTTCAGCTCACGGGTACAAGTTAATCGCTGTCCTCAGGCTGAAATAAAACATAAATACGTGTGTACGGCTCTCCSCCGCCCCCCCACAGGCCGCGGCCCGCCCTGACGGCAGGCACGCGCCGCCATGGGGGGGCGGGGCGGCGGGCGTAGCCCCGCCCCGCGCGTCATGACCCCGCCCCTCATACCCCCGCCCCCCGCCGCGCCATGGCCCCGCCCCCTCCCCGGCAGCCCCCAGGGCCTGCAGCTGAGGCTCGCCGCGGTTGGGGCCCTCTCGCTCGGGCCGGAGCGGCGCGGCCGGGGTAAGAGGCGCCGCCGCTGCCGCTCCCTCGTTGCCCGGCAGCGCGGGTGCGGGGGGRTGAGGAATAAAGCCGAGGGGAGGGAGTGGGTTTCTTCGTGGAGGGGCGGCCCTCGGGCGGCGGCGCAGAGGGCCCGGTTCGCCGGGCCGCGCCCGCGCCTACGTGCGGGGAGCGAGCGAGCGCGCGCCGCGGCCGTTGCAGCCTCCCGCTCCCCTTCCCCCCCCCATCGCCGTTGCGGCGGGGGGGCCTCGGGGGCGGCAGCTCCTCCTTGGCGGGTGTCCGTGCTAACCCCCCCCCCAGCATCACGGCGGTGCTGTGTCGTCTTCCCGGCGCGGAGGGGTGGGTGGGGGCGGGCCGCGCCGCCCCGCCCCGCCTGTGCGGAGCTGGGAGGGAGGAGGCGGGGGAAGAAGGTCATTTTGGCTGTGGGCTTCAAAAGTCGGAGGATCTCTTCATTTAGTTATCTATCTATCTATCTATTTATTTATTTATGTGTTTCTATTTTCCCTCCTGAGGTGCGGCTTCAGCAAGCGCATCTTCTCGTGGAAGCGCAGCGTCTTGTCTCACCGATAACCCTGCCAACAATTAGGGTGTGCAGATCTCTAGTTTCCGTCCCAGGGAGATGTTACGTTAGGGTTTAATTTCCATGTCAGGCTGAATTCAGGTAATTATGGAGAGAGACTTCCTGATTTTAGTATCTAATCTGAATTACGAGGGCATTATTAGCTGTTGAAATGTAACGTTTTGCATTTTGCATGTTTCTTAAGGGCTAGACTAGCATGTCTAGTGATCTGACTGGTTAACCTTATAGCAGTTTGATCTTACTGGCAGTTAAAGTCACTTGCTGATGAAAAAGCTATTTGTAAAGAAATGTTGTTAATCCAGTAATACTGTTTTTATAATGGTGTCTGTTAGTCAGTTCTCAGTCTTGTGATAGTTAGCCATAAGTAAATACRTAATTAATAGTAAGCTTGAGGAAAGATTAAAAAAATCATATTAGTGTGCTTAGAGCACTAAGATCATCGCAGTATTTCTGTACAGCGTTAACAGGATGCTTTTTTTTAATGTATGTTTGTCACCCTGGCTTTTACTGTGTGATATGGGATTGTGTTGAGCATTAGCTGATAATGAGTGCTGTCATTTTGTTCTGAAAATGTCTGTGTTTTGGGGGATTGTTGCTCAATCCAGCATTGTGAGAAGACTGTCTTTCATTTCTGTTTATAAGCCCCTGGATAAAATTATTTTCAGTAGATATTGTTCATCAACTTTGTTGTATGAAATAGGCTAGATACAGGGTGTTTTGGCAGTGTTGAGGGTAAAATGGACCAGTGGTCTGTCTTATGAAACAGATCCTTAAAGTATTTGTCTATGTTATTTGCATGTTAGATTTTTTGGGATGAATGTTTTCTTTACTTGATATTCACAGAAAGAAATATTTGACCTTCTTAACGACACTGAAAGTTGTGAATTATTTAACTCTTAGTTGAGATGGATTAGGTGTTCTTGGTGCATTTGGAGTAGAATGCTGTTTCCTTGACTTGAGGTGTTATAATTTTCCTAAATTCTCAAAAAAAGTGCATATGCATGAGTTTTTTGAAATGCATTCTGCACYGTTATTTTATACCTTCATTCACTTGAGGGAATGTATTTAGACTTTTACCATTTTAAACTTCATCAGATCATCATATTAAATATGTGTTTCAGTAACTTTATTTTACAGGGCCAAACCTAATTTCTTGTAAGCAGGATTAATGGATTTCATTCAATGACTTAAGTCAGCACGTGTGATAATGCCAGAGCCTTTACAGAAGAGATTGGTKAAGTGGTAATGGAAATCTGATTGTGACAATAGCAGACTGTGYTTTTGCATGGTTAACTATCAACTTCCACCAGCTTAGCTCAGACAGTATAAAGCATTGCAGATGTGGTTTTTGTTGAATATTCTCTAAGTGTATCTACTTAAAAATCATTCATGGAGTGAAAAAGCTTTCAAAAATTTGTTTTGTGTTTTTTAAATGGGCTTCAAGTTCTAAAATAATGTATTTCTTAAAAGCTCTACAGAATTTCCAGGGACCAAGTTTGCCCGGAGAAAGCTTTTCCACCATTTTGTGGAATAGCTGTGTAGGTGATGGAGTCCTGAGGGTTTCCTATTAGGAAATACTTAAGAATAAAATGACTGAAGTATTTAATGAAGACTCTCACAGTTCAGTGCTAGCAAAACAAGAGCTTTTCTTGTCCAAGTAGTTTCTGTCTAGCAACCYTGGGCATATCACAGAATCACAGAATCGCTGAGGTTGGAAGGGACCTCTGGAGATYATCTAGTCCAACCCACCTGCTCAAGCAGGGTCACCTAGAGCACGTTGCACAGGATYGCRKSCAGGCGCGTTTTGAATATCTCCAGAGAAGGAGACTCCACAACCTCTCTGGGCAACCTGTTCCAGTGCTCTGTCACCCTCACAGTGAAAAAGTTTTTCCTCATGTTCAGATGGAAGTGTCTGTGTTTCAGTTTGTGCCCATTTCCTCGCGTCCTGTCGCTCGGCACCACTGAAAAGAGTCTGGTCCCATCCTCTCGACACCCTCCCTTCAGATACTTGTACACRTTGATAAGATCTCCTCTCAGCCTTCTCTTCTCCARGCTRAACAGGCCCAGCTCTCTCAGYCTTTCCTCATAAGAGAGATGYTCCAGTCCCCTAATCATCTTTGTRGCCCTTCGCTGGACTTGCTCCAGTAGTGCCACATCCCTCTTGTACTGGGGAGCCCAGAACTGGACGCAGTACTCCAGATGKGGCCTCASCAGGGCTGAGTAGAGGGGGAGAATAACCTCCCTTGACCTGTTGTTGAGCTGGAGAAGAACAAACAAACAAAAATCCATGAGTGTCCTATGTAGTAAACCAATATTATGCTTGATATTTCAAAGAATCAGTAAGATGTTTGGTCTCTTTAAATATAAAATGAAACTCTTGAACTCTAAAGGAATGCTGATGTAATAAAATATAATTGTTATTGATACCTGAAAGTAGGTTTATTTGGCCTACAGTTGTTTTAACTCTGGCAAACTAAATATATTATAAGCTCTTTTTGCTTAGTATTTAGTGCTTAATATAGTAAATTTTGCAATGCGATCTTTATTTCTATGAGCTGAAGTTGGGTGAGCCACAAAGTAAACTTCAGAAGAGCAGGAAATAGCTGTGAAGAAAATGAGTTAAGACAAGATTTGGCAGAGGTTTTTCTAATTGTCTTTTCTCTGTCATCGTACCGGTTCCCCTTTATGCCCACTCTTCCTCCTTTCCTGTTTTGCCAGGAAATCAGTGGCATTTTCTTAATTTTTTTAATAACAGGCAGCAGCTGCATGTTACTGCTGTGTGTATATGTTTTTATAAAATATATGTAAATACTATACATTACGCTTGTACATCTGTGGGGAACTGATTATGTTTAGCTTAAAATCCTGATGCAGTTTCAGGTCTTTGGCAAGACTAGAAAACATTAATAACCTAGTATTTAATTAAATAATTGAATACTTTCAAGTGGAGTTTATTGGTCTCAAATGGAATGATATATTATCAGTTCAGTAACTGAAATTCTCATTCTTTATGTGTTCTATGGACTTAACAGTAACAGTGATAAAATGCATGCATTGCAGTTTTGTAGCTTGGAGTGGTTAAATGCCTTGAGTAAGACATTCTCTAAGATACAGCTTCAGAATGTAATATGATGCATCCTTTTTATATGCCAATTTTTAGTATTTTTTTCAAAATAGATTATAATTGCATATTTAAAATCACACCCTTGATTAAACAAAAGCTGTACTTAAGACATTTTGTGATTTCTGGCAAATATGTTTTCAAGGCTTTCATGAATTCCAGCATGGAGTGTATTTTCAAAGTCTTTTTGGTTTAGATCTGAAGGACTGATATCTCATGTCCCATTTCCCAGGTCTGGTTTGAGCATGCTCATATGCAGGCACAAAACCATGCTTGCTCATTTTAAGAGTAAAAAAGTTGGGACATGCTGTTAAGCAAAAGAACCCAGAGGTAAAAATGGTAATGGGGATAAAAATAAGACATTGAAGATACCAAGTTTACAAGCTGTTTGCTCTGCTATTTTCTCAGCTCTTACAGAGCAAGAATTAGAGCGATAGTCAAGAACAGTGGTGTTCTGCAGCATAGTGCTTACTAGCAGGCCTTCTTCAGCCACAGGGAAAAATTAGTCCAAGGTTGGAGCACTTTGATTTGACTTTCAGAATCCGTAAGACTGATTCTCCAGGGGTGGGGAAGGATGATATTGCTGTCCCTCAGATGTCCCACTGACCCAAAAGTTTGACTACTTCTTCTTCCTTTTTTTTTTTCTTCTTTTAGCCTGTGAACTATCCCCTGCACTGTCTCACACCTTCTTCCAGTATTTTTGGAAAAATATTGTATAGCAGGTATGTGAGAGCTGTGTAATTGTAGTTACTTTTGTTAGGTTGCCACAAGAGCATAGTAATTTGAGCAAAAGTCTTGCTCAGGGAAATTAGAAAACAGATGAGTTGTCTGCATATCTTTCAAACACTGTTCTTGGCCAAGTAAATGGCATGACTTTAAGTTGCATAACCTTTTCATAGAAAATAAAACTTAAGTCCCACATGAAAGAAATAATAGGAAATAAGGCAAAACAAAATAACTTAGTATTTAATCATTAGCAAAAGCAAATATTTGACTTCATCTTAGTTTTCTCTCTGCTCACACAAGTACAGAAAAGTGTTTGCATTCACTTTCTGTGCAAGGCAATTTTAATAGGTCTTCTTGCTTTGTTTGATATCTAGACATCTTGGTAGCATATTTTTCAAAATTTTGGTGATATGTTACTTCAAGATTCATTGAGATGAAACCACATGCGCAATGTAAATGTAAGAATAAGTATAATTTGTATGCTGTGCAAGCTGTCCTCAAGTATATTGTGTGTATTCATCTTGCATGTTGGATGAGAAATTCTTTTGAATTGAAGGATAGGTAARAACTTCAAAGTCAAGCAGAACTACTGTAGTTCTGAATTTTCAGAAGAATCCAAACTCTTCTGTATGCTAATATGTCCTGCTTTTCCAACTGGAAGGCTTTCCAGTCTTTAAATGGATTGCATGTTTGTAACTTGTAATTACTGCTACATTGTTTAATTGAAAATCCAGGGAATTCCAACAAAGTTATACACTCTATTTTGTGCTTCTATTCTTGAATTTTGTGGTCATACATCAGTTTCAGTTTTTTGGTCTTAATTTTATTAAAATGTCTAACACCTGTAGAATGCAACAGTATCTGGAATGCTTTTTTAGTTAATAGATAGTAGGAACTCASTGTGTAGAGGATAGATTGTAAGTTATGGTATATCCCTAATCATATAATAATTGTATAACTAGATGAAATCTCTGTTGGAGTAAGAGAACGTGCAAGAGATCATAGTGGAGCTGACTTACCCTATAATATAGCCAAAGCAGGAAGGCATGCTTCATAGTTTG
The DNA here is from genome assembly GCF_003343035.1 of Apteryx rowi. Classification (NCBI taxonomy): domain Eukaryota; kingdom Metazoa; phylum Chordata; class Aves; order Apterygiformes; family Apterygidae; genus Apteryx; species Apteryx rowi. The sequence continues at coordinate 134,431 of NW_020447290.1, read as the reverse complement.
CAGGAATTTCATGAGAACRGAGCTGGAAGGGAACACAAAAGACAAGTGAAATGTAAAGGAAATACAGTTCTGTGCAAGTCAGGGACAACAAAAGACAGACTTCTTGTTTGAAGAAAGCTTTCTCTGTACTGAACAGTTACCAGAATTGGTATCTGTGCTACTATTTTTCATATTAAGAGTTCCTCAGGTAGTCATCAGTACCCTCATGTTGGTTTATRCCATTCAGTCTCACTGTTCAAAGCCTGGGCCTCTTGATGCACTATGCAGACATGAGTTTTAAGTCTTGCCCTCTCTCTAGACCAACCCACTGGATTTTGATTTAAGGCAGTGTGTTTTAACTCTGTAAATGATTTGTTTCTTTCTTTGTGCCTTTTGATGATACAATGAGACCTGAATGATACTTAGAAAGTCACATGTCAATTGAAATGACATAACTTTCCTATTTTAGTCTCCTTTCCAAAGGTTAACTACTGTTCTTTCAGCTTGCATTTCGCTATTTTGTAGTTCTCTATCACTGAGCAGATTTTGATTTTGAATAAACAAGTCCAGTATTGTGGTGTGCCTATTGATATGGWTTAACCATTTATACCTTCCTATTACAAAACTAGAGATAGTAAAATCAAAATATTTTTATGGACTTTACATACTTTAACTGGAATAAAAAAATCTGTGGAGGAAGGAAGCAGAGTAGTCTTAAAATTCTCAAATATGCTGTGAAGTAGTTGATAGGAAAGCAAATAAGCTGGCTSAATTTGAAAAATTACAGCATCAGTTATTTTTCATGTTTCATCTATCTGAGGGTTCAGATGCTATGTCTGTGATCTAACTTGTTGAGGAGTAAGCAGTGTTATAAACTACATGCTACTTCACTCATTAAGCAACTTCTCATGACCMTAARGGCTACTGCTATATATATGAAGGGCAGATGTCTTTAAGTTATTCTTTAAGCCTTTGAGCATCATTGGATATCAGAATTATGTCAATAAGACCTCCCAACAGGTGTTAGCTAGTTTTTTGACACTGAAAGTCCAGGGAAGGCTGAAATGGGAGCTTTAAAATAATTTTAGATAAATTATTGGTATGGTCAGTCTATTTTTTGTTGTTTTTATGGCTTCCTTTTATACCTGGATTCTGGAAAACCAATACATGTGGCTAAACTCTAGTCTTAAAGCAGGGGCTGATGAAGCCACACTCTCTTCTGTAGTGGCAGGTGGCATAACAAGGGACAACCCTGCAAATGGCAGTTTGGGAGGTTTGGGTTGAACCGCAGGAAAACCACCTTTTGTAGGAGGTTAGTGCAGTACTGGAACAGGTTACCCAGAGAAACTGTCAGAGGTTTTCAAGTCTCAGTTTAACACAGCCTCAGTTGATCTAGTGTTAATCCTAGTCTTGTGCTGGTCCTGCTTTGAGCAGGAGGTTGGACTAGACAACCTCCAGAGATCCCTTCCAATCAACAGTTCTGTGATTCTATGATTACACAAAACATCGAGTTTTTATTCTCTCCATTTTCTGTAATTATGTGCCCACCTCATGTCAGCAAGATTTTGTATGAATTTATCTTTTTATTCTGCTTATGCTGTTCATGTCAGTGAGCAGCAGGTTGTCGACCAGTCTTCAGAAAAGTGGTATTGAAATTCAAGGGCTTTATAATGTATGTTCTTGCTTAGCTAATACCCAGATTTGCAAGATGGGACTGCATCTGGAGATGCTTCCATCTTCTAAATTCTCTAATTTACAGATCAAACTATAATACCAAGTAGCTGAATCAACTTTAAAATTGTGGTGGTACATTTCCCAAAATGTGTACTTTTTTTTTTCTTTTTTTAATATTCCCTTGTGTTTGCTAAGGAACGCTTGCTGGGAAGAACAGATTACTTTTAGACCTTTAAATGCTTCTGGGGCACTGATATGTCATGATTAAAGACAGAATGAGTGCAGCTTGAAGAGGATATAAACACTGTTCAGAAAAGGGAGAAGTGGAATGGCTTCCAGAAGGTCACTAGTAACATGTTCGTGACAAGCTGATTTCATGAAAATGAGTTCTTTGACTTACCTAAAAAGAAGAAAGACTGTCAGCAGAACCTTCCTGGTTCATTTCTAGGAAGTGTGTCTGGGTAAGCTTTGGAGGCAGTCTCAGGCTCTTTGGGACTTTTTTTCTTTCTTTCAAGCATTACATCATCTTCAGAGGAGTTGGGTTCACCTCTTTTGGCTCTTAATCTGGATTTATGTTGGAATTGTCAAAAGACAGATTGAGAGAATTAAGCTAATACTCCTGGAGAAGAATACAGATTTTTACCGTATATACTTGGCTTATTAGATTCTGTATATTAGTGTACTAGAACAGTCTTTACAGTTATGTCCTSTCTGAGGTGGTGGCTAAAGCAATTTGTGTACTGTGCCTATATAAAGAATAATGTTCGAGTTTATGATGGTGGGGGAATAAATGRGTTGAGACGTCAGTTCTTGAGCGCCGGGGGTTTGTGTTGCTTCTGGAGCACATTTAGTGGACTCGAGTCTGATGTGGTCTTCTGTCCTGAATCAGTAAATCCTGGAGTATCTGTGKCAGGCCCTTCATCACCTGTGATGGATACTGCCCACATTGGATCTTGGATTGGATGCTCCCTAGGGTCTTACTCCTTGGAAAAGCTGCTGACTCAGAATTTGCTAACTTTAGGAACATTTAGCTGTAGGTATTATGTTCCTTGTTATGCTTACACATAATTGTTGTTTTATGTTATACAAATGTATGCTAAAATTATCTGAAACTGTCTTGCATTGCAACTTAAAGATAAATATTATGCCACATATTGTGTTCCCAGAGACTAACAGGGAGTGTATGCAGTAATACAAGTCCTTTTATCATAACATACATAGAAAACACTGTAGTGTTATGCCACTGTGTAAAACACTGTAGTTTTTCAATAGGTTTCAGCAGAAATCATGACACAGCATTACTCTGGTTATGTAACTACTTTATGCAAATATCGTTCYTCTGATATTTTAACACAAAATAGTTTCCTTTTTCTAATATAGTCTCTGCATGCTACTTTCAATTTTGCTGAACTGTTGATAACCCTTTGATTAAGTTATTTTTTTCACCGCTAATCACGTCTGGTGTCTCTTCGGTTAAATTACTGTGTGTGTTTTTTACTTTTGAAAGAAAAGTAGTAATCTATGTTGATGCTCATCCGTCGGTTAGCATAAGTATAACAAAAGTAAATTAAAACAAGGAAGATGAAATAGAAGAACAGGGATAGTATAATGATAGGAAAGAGAAATACAGTTGTGATCTTGTATCTCTGAGATACATGTGTATCTGCTTGCATCAGTTTGAGTGAAAATAATGTTATTAATTGTAAATATAAATTGATAACCATGGGTTAGTTCTCTCCAGGTATTACTGGAGTTTATTAGACTTGAGGGCAGGGAAGGATTTCAGTCCTGATCCTGATAGTTTTAATAAACTCCATTAGTTTTCCCTTATTATACTAGTTAGTACTATTAATAAGAATATGACTCAGGGGAGGGAGGGAGCATATATTAGAGTTGAGATTGTACTTACTGGGAATAGTCATTGCACAAATTGACACCTCCTCCCACCGTGATAAACATGGTGGATAAACATGAGAGTAACTGTGAGATGTAATGAAGATGCTCAGTTCTAGACSTGCTTGAAAAAAATATTGAAACAGGAGAGAGTGGACTATAACAACAATCCCTCTGCCCTCTCCCATGTTCCCACTTCTTAACTTCTCTCATCATGCGTACTGTGCTAAAACCTCTTGAAAAGAGGTTAAGCCCTGCTTTAGGGCCTGTCAGCTTTCCCAGTCCCATAATTTATGATTGAGAACTAAAAGATGTATTCTATGGGTTGGTTTTGGAAAGCCAAGGGCAGCAGAGGTCTGGAATTGATTCCCAGACAGGAGCAGGATGGTAGTAACCTGCTATTAGTCTTGAGCTTGGTTCGGCTCATAGCTGGATCCCAGAATGCCATGGTCATACCAGCTTCATTTGCCTCCGATACCTTATTCCTTTCAGTCAGAAACTTGACTGACAAGGTGGCTTCCGTCTTGGTACGGGTCTGTTACTGTTCTTGCAATGTAGCCCAAGAAGAGCTGATTTGAACTACCTGAAAGTTGCATGTGACCTGAACTAAATGTTGATCATGCCTGGCTTGTCTGCCTTTTCCTGAGCTGTGATCTGTGTGCCCTGGCCACGCCCTGCCCCACTTTTCCTTTTTCCRTACGTCCCTATATCCTCATGTTTGCCTGGTGTTGCGTTTACAGATTCCCATCTGTTGTTCCCCTTGTGCTTTGACTTTCTGCATCTTTGGACAATTTGGGTTTGAAACACTGTAGTTACTTGGAATCAAAGAACCAGAAAGGTTTTTGTCTATTTTGCCATTTCTGAAAGTTAGTCCACTCAGGAAGGGATGAAATTTTGGTTCTTGACTTGCAGAAAATTATGCTCCAAGCATTAYGGAAGCTTGTCTGATGTGATTTATATTGCAGGAAATATAGCTTTATGTTCTGAGTATTTGCCTAAAACTAAATTTTGTCTGTTTTCTTGAAACCTTTGTGACTTCCTCTGTTAACACTTCCTAGAAGCTTTAATTAGGAAAAGGTTCCCATGGACTAATATAGTGAATCATATACAAAACTGTGCAAGTTTTATAAGAAATTTAGCCTGAGAATATTTAAAAAAAAACCTGTAGTCAACGGAGACTTAATGCAATTGCCTTTACCTTTTACTGCTGAGTTGCACAGAGACCAGTCTGGCAGTATAAGCTGTCATAGCAGCTGTGGTTATCTGTAGATCAAATATCATTCTTTAGGGTAAATACATTGACTCTTACAGTATTCAGTTATTTTAATGGACTTCTGGTTTCTTCACTGGTGACAAAGCTGGATGTGCTGATACCTAACACTGCCATTTTCCAGCAACTTTATGTGGAAGACCTCTTTTAAATTAGCTTACTATCAGCAGTGTTTAAATCAACATAGGTAACTTGTTGCACAACATCATACCTTTTACTTATGCCTGTTCAATGCTCAATCCAACTAAAATGAGATTGCAGCCTTCTAAATCTAGACAGTGCTCCCTCATTCCCAGCTGTCTAATTGAACATTAATTCTCTCTTTCGCAAATCTTCTGAGAGATGAAGAGACCATAGAAATGTCTTATTTTAGAAACATTTTTCAGAATCTACTTGCCAAATGCTCTTAGTTGTTGATTAGCAAAAAGAAATCTGACATGGTAAGATGAAGTTCCTTAGTGGAGTTTTTGGTGACTAATATCTTGGGGGGGGGGTTATTTTGTTTTAAAGAAATTCTTCCTATATGGATCAGCCTTCTAGTGATGGTGAAACAGGAAGAAGACTACTCTAAGCAAACTGAGGATGAATCGGGTGCCAGATGATGCAGAAAATGCTCACAGTAGCAGTGTGGAATCCTGTCCTTCCTTGCGGGACGTCCATTCCATCAACCCAGCGCAGCTGATGGCAAGAATTGAGTCATATGAAGGAAGAGAGAAGAAAGGCATTTCAGATGTCAGAAGGACTTTCTGTTTGTTTGTTACGTTTGATCTCTTATTCGTAACCTTGCTGTGGATAATAGAGTTAAATGTGAGTTGTGTTTTCAGTATTGTTAGACTTTATTTATTAGATAATTCATTTTGGAAATGGTTAGTAAGTTGTTCTTCTCTATGCCAAATGTGTGCTATTTGTATCTTTGTTTAAACTAAAGTAGCTTCTTCTTTAGTTTTCATGAACATAATATCTATTTACCTGAACCTACTTTTAGTCACTGGATACGTGCCTTATTTTATTCATGTCATTAAATCTTTTGACATTCCTGTAATCTACTAACTCAGTCTGTTAACTAACTGAAGAAACTATTGGAAATCCAGTGACCTTTTCAGGCAGCAAGTAAACAAAAAACATTATTGAACTTCTTTAAATTTGGTAAGAGGTGTGAATTTTAACAGGATTAAAGTTTGCCGCCTTCTCAGCAGCTCAGAAAGTCTTTGATATTCATTGAGGTGTTAGTCCATGAAAAAACTTACAATGGCCAAAGTTTTTCTTTTGCAGTGGTGTGTTTTCTTTAAGCCAAACTTAGTGTAACATACATTGYTTATGGCATGGTGCATTTGAACAACAACATAAACTCCCACAGTTACTACCGTTGTTTTAAGTYTAGCATTTGTATTTAGGAAAACAAGACTATTTTTGTTCTCATGAAATTTCCAAAAAACAGTAGGATGGTTTGTTTGTTTTTAGTTGATCAGTAGCATCCTAGTTCTTGAGCTAGGTTTTAAACTATAGCCTGAAGAACATGTTTAAGAAAGAACGCAGAAGAAAAATAGGAGGAATCCCTTTCTTGGATAGTAAAGATCTTGAGTAAACATCCTTTTTTTTGGGGGGGGGGGGGTCAGCATTCCTTTACAAGATAACCAGCTTTTTAGCTATTGATCTGACCCTATGAAGCTTAGCATTCTGATGCATTTTTAGGCCAGTTTCTCGACAGCTTATTTGACTAAGAGGAACAGAATCTGATTGCATGTCTCTTGGGATTCTCTGTATAGAAAATGTTACCGACTCCTGAAGTTTTATTTTGAATGTTGCAGCATTAAGGAACATCAAGATGCCAGGAGTTAGCAGTTTTCTTTTTGTGAAAAAACTTTATTTAAAGAAAAATTATTATGAACTCTATGTCCTATAGTGTCAGAAGTCAGCAAGAATGAAAAAATAGATTTTGCCTTTAAGTTATGGTATCATGACTGCCATATCATATGATAGCTGAGATTGACGTATGGTTTGAAATTTTTTTTGGTTGATCAGTTTTGTTTTTGTTTAGCTAAGTTTTCTTCATAGGGAAGTCAAATAGTACTGCGTTATGCCTTTCACTGATAAATAACTAATGGGACTTCAGAACTGCCACCAGAGTTTCTCTAAATATTGTTTGAATAAATCTATCAGGTCTAGATCTTTATTTATTATTATTTATTTATGAATTAGAAGCTACAGAGTGGAGTCACCAAAATTTGTTTTGGTAGGAGCAACAATCAGTGGGTAGCTTGAGAATGTCATAGGGAAAATGAAAATCAAGATCAGTTACATTATATACTAGCAATATGCTTTCCCTTGGCCATCCGTTATCCAAAGTGCTTAAAATGCTTAAGCATAATTTTTGTTTGTTTAAACACTTAAGGGAGTATCTCCATGGCAGTTTGAGCAAACCCTAAATGAGGGCTGTGATGGTTCTCTGTTCATCCTTGCGTTAGCATGGGTGCTTATGCAGCCGCATATTGAGAAATTTCCTGAACTGTCTCAGGTCCCAGTCATCAGTTGGTGCTGATGTGTTGTGTCCTCTTATTCTTTGGTTTGTCTTTTCTTTGTTTGGTCCCTTAGGAGAGGGCTGAGACAACATGTCTGGGATCAGGGAGAAAGAAAGGACCAGGCAACCCTTGTTTAAATAGACCTGAAGTGCCATGGAGCAGTGTCCTACACATTACTTTGTGTGCATCTTTCCTTATGTTTCCTAATAAATGCTTCCCCAAAACATGTGAGCAATCTAGTTACCATTTTCCTCCATCTTCTAGTATATTCTGTCTAGTATGTCTTTCTTATCTATGCTGGAAACAGATGATGATTCCTGATAATGGCAGAGCAAACAGGAGAAAGCAATATGTAAAAATAACTTTGTCAGCTAGCCAGAGGTGGGGTGAAATGAAGGGAGGGTTGAAGAAACAGAAGAAACTTGGGGTTGGAGTGAATAGTCCCAGAAAAGAACTCAAAAATACCAGCGGTATAATTGAGAAAAGAGTATGGAAGCATTTAGACTGTACTGCTTTGACATGGTAAGTGTATGTTGTGATGCTTTGGTATTTCCTTCCTTTAGAAGGATGGTGGTAGTCAAACAGTATTAAAGCCTTCTGTTACTGTTGTTTTCTAGTACATTACATATTTCATGTATCTAATCTAAATCTAATCTCAGTTATCTAATTTAGTGTTAAAAGCAGTCTTTGGAATAGGGTATGAACAGGAAGGTTCTTCACTCCCAGCTAAGCTGTATTCCTCTTGTTCTCTGACCCAATACATCCTAAATTATTTTCTTATTGGCACAGCTTGAACAGGAGAGGTGATGAGAAGTTCCACCAAAAAAACTTTGYGACTAAGGAAGATGTAGTTTCAGATTCCCTCAAGCAAAGGAAAGAGCTAAACTTGCATATTAGTTACTTGTGGGGGAATGTTCTAATGATCCAAACTGCTGCTGCTGCTTTATTTTTTTTACAGTATTTTTTGCTCAGTTCTGTAGAATCAATAGCATGTATGCTTTTCTGGAAAAAAGCTGGAATATGAATTCAGTAACATAGCTAGAATTCAAGTGCTGAAGCATCAAAGAAAAAACCGTAGTATTTTTGGTTGTCAGTATGTGACTAAAGCTAGCTTTTTGCGTGGCTTTCTGTTCAGCATATTAGCTGTTTTGACCCTTCTGAGATGTAAAACTCTTGGTGAATTTGTATAGGAGAACCTAGACTTAAACCTCTCTTTTTCCTTCAACAGCTTGTTTGCTTTTACTTTAGGATAGTCTGAAGTGTAACTTGAATAGGTCAGGTTATTAACACTAATAATCCTAAATATTTTGACTTTGAAACTGTATGTAATTGTGAAAGACAAATGAGGATAACAGTTTTGATGTTGATACTTAGCATGTGCGTCCTCTGTACTTAATTTCATGGCGTTTTTGTACATCGATGGGGAACTTTTAATTTGGGCTTTCAAATCTGTGAGTATTTTTGCTTCAGTAGTTCTGTTCTAGAGCTGTTATGTGTCTTTGTTCCTTTGTAGGTAAAAGGAGGCATTGAGACTACTTTAGAGAAAGAAGTCCTGCAGTATGACTACTCTTCTTCATATTTTGATATATTTGTAAGTGTTCTCAAAAAAAAAAAAAAGGCAAGAATATAGTCTTCCCACTTTCCTCCTTCCCTAGATGTGCCCCAGTTTGAGTCCTGTGAAAGGGTTGGTCTTTTCTTGATAAAGCAGAAGGAATTGTGCCAAATTTCACCTGTCTTGGGGTTGCCCAGCCCTGCTTTAACTGCAAGTGCTCATGGAGCCTGTTGATAGAGGAGCTTAGGCACACTTAAATTGGATCTTCTACTTTGGGAGAAAAAAGATGGAAAAACTTGGTCAAGAATGAGAGACTGATCTAACATAGAGATAATTCATTAAGGGGAGAAAAAGACCAGTAGTCCTCTAGCTGTAAAAACATTCTGTTTAACTTGACACTTTTATTCTTCCGCAGAAATATTCCCTCATAATGAGGAGAGACTTGTTCCCAGTTTGCCTGTATAGGTCAGTTTTTTTCCCCAGATTCCTGGGTTTTAACTGAAACAGATTTTTAATGTTGCACTAAAATCAGATGACAAGTATGATTCTCCTTTCCTATGCACAAGTGCCTTAGGGACATGAAAGGAGCTCTGCTGCTTTAGGAAACTTTTCTGTCTTTCAGCTAGGCTGTAGCTCTGTGGTTGCAGTGCATTTTGCAATGTATGAACCACTGAGTTATTGATCTCCAAGCAAAACTTGTTTCTTTATCTGMAGATCTTATAAAGGGCCCCATCTTTTTGCGTGAGCATTAATTCTACTAGGTCTTGTTTGCCCTGCAGAGATGAGTTGTTTTAATATAAATCATTTTATACTAATATCTATATTGAGAATATCTCTTTGAAACTGGTATAAAAATCTGTCCTTTCCTCTGCATTGGACCATTTACTGTGTCAAATAGAATGAGGCACTGGATACGAAAGATTTATAAGCTAGCAAACTATGCTGCTTCTCTCTTTATCTCCCATTATTTTGCTGGCAGTTTCTCCATGACATATATAACTGCAGAAGCAAAAAGTGTTTTTTGTTAATTTGGATGCACTGGCAATTATTTTGCCTGTAGTTGAACCAAGGGTTAAAAACATCTAATGTCAAGTAATATACCTTTATTCCATGGGAAGGGACTAGGTCATCTAAATCCCATGTAAGCTCACAAATCATTTGCAGAATTCTTCTGTTTCTGGTACAAATGTTCAAAACGTAGATATTTGCATAATATTAAATGGGTTCATTGTGCCTCTGGCCATTTCTTTCATTTTGCCCCCCCCCCCCTTCCAAAACACAGTGCTCTCCAGTTTCCAGTGTTTGTTTTACGTTTTATAGATCGTGAGCATATATTTTAAAAAATGTTAGAGGCGGTCTAAAATCGAGGAATAAACAGAGAAACAGAGGGCGAGGCTCCCTGATCCAGAAATCTGATCTGGCTGTTGCTATTAACTCATTCTCTGGCCTAGAACAAATCCTGTAGTTCACCTTCTTTCACTGGAGAATGTTTGGAACGGCTTGCTTCTTAGCTATGCTTAAGTACTTGCTTACCTGTGAAAAAGTAGGGCTGTAAGAAAATAAAACAACTGCAGGCATCTCCATAAAGAATAAATGATATTTGCAATGTTGAGATTTCAGTAAATACTTTCARTTTAATGAGTAGAAAATTTTTTTTTAATTCTCCCATGCATTTTTGAAGTCTTGACAATTTATAATGGTATTCTTGTACAGTAGCACACTAGAAAGATTAGTGAGATGTACAGTGACACTTAAGGTATTTTCTGGATTAACTCTGTCTAGATTGAACTGCTTAGATTCCAGTTTGATAAAATGATCATAAACATACTTTATGAAGTCTTCTTACATTTCTAACTTACATTTGTGGAATTGCACATGCTTGCATATTTGATGCCATGTAAGCATGTCAGTGATGCCATCAACTGTGTGCTTTAAAAATGGGAAATGATATGCTATTTCTATCTTCATAAGCAAATCTACTTTCAAATTTGTTTTTTAATAGCAGAACTTGGTTTGTCCTGTTTTAAGTTGTTTTATAAGCAGCTAGTATTTTCAGTGAGCTGAGAATCTTGTGGTTCTTCTGTGTTCTGAATTAACCAACAAATATTTTTTTCCTTTCTCTATAGCTACTGGCAGTCTTTCGATTTAAGGTGTTAATACTTGCATATGCAATGTGCAGACTGCGCCATTGGTGGGCAATAGCTGTGAGTAGCAGCCAAGCATAATGGAGTTTTAACTAGAATGGGTCAAACTTAGACAAATTTTAGATGCCTCTTAACGTTTGTATGTTAAGAATCATCTTGATGCTATATATATAAATTCACTGTACAGTAAGTAGTAACAGATTAAAAACTTCTGTTCTGGAAGATTTTCAGCTTAAAGACAAAAATTAATAGCACGGTGGGTGTGATCCTTACTAAGTGTTATGTTAATACAAATCGAAGGCTTAATTTGAACCCAGTATGTATGCCTAACCCCTTGTTACCTCTGACTTCTTAATTGAAGTTTGAAATATACATGCACTGGAAATAATGAACTGTATTCCAAAAAGAAGAGGAATTGTCATTATTGTACCAGATACACAGTTCTGTGTTAACTCCCAAATTCTTAACTTTTTAGAGAGTTTTGGATACCAGCCATTGAGCTTGTATTGCTTCTTGTTCTGAGGCAAAATGTGGATTATGCATCCCTTAGAAAGGAAGTTCTTTAGAACTATAGCCAATGATATTTCTTTCAGTGGGTTGGAACAAATATCTTTAATGCAGCTGTGCTATGTGGATGAGAAAGAATGCAAAACTGCTTAATGACAAACTCATGCTTTCATCTGTGTGTTTGCCTAAAAGTTAATACTGCAGCTTGTAATATGAAATGCATATTGCTGGCTCAGTATACTGTAAAYCTTAGAGGTTTTTTCCTTACATTATGGTAGGTGCATGTAGAATATGTCCATGTATAACTTTCTTCAGCTGAGTAGCATGCAATCTGTTTAGTAGTCTGAGATTGCCTGTCATGATTTTTGAAGTTATTAGCATGGCACACAAGCATATACGTAATAGTAATTGCTACTCYGATTGTGATGGGATTTTTATTTCAAAGTGCATGCATCTCAAAACGCCTTACTCATAGTTGTGTAGCTTTAGAGTATTTCTTCCAATGACATCCTCCAACTTGATGCAGTTTGGTTATGAGTTGGTGAGGGTTGACCCATCGTGTTGGTAAGCAATAGATATATAAAGCTTCACTGAAGGTTGTGCAGAAGCCACTAAGCTTAAAATCCCATTACACTTACCAGAAGCTTGTTATATTTTGTTATTATTTAAAGTGCTAGACCCAAATGCACTAATATAGTTAGAAGCTTTGCTTAAGTGCACACTACTTGTCCACTGCCTTTTTCTACACACACAAGGTCTGTTTTTTTATCTCACTTCCCCTTTTTCAAATAGGAAATAGGAATATTAAGTCTTTAACAAAAATTAGGTATTTTTCACAACATGAGAGGGTGAATTACAATATTAATTCAGATTTTCTCATGCAAAGATGCTTTCTTGTTTGAAATGATTGCTTTGATGTGAATAGTATCAAAAAGCATTTGGAATAGTAGCTATTTGCTTTTTCTCAAATAGATATYGTTTTTAGGGGAGTTGGTGAATAAAATATTGCATCTTCATTATACAGTAAGATCACAATTTATACAACTCAGTATTTGCATAGCATCTAAACTGTCTGTCTGCCGAATGAAAATAAGCATTTTGAGATGTCCATATTCAGGAGGTTATTTTACTAACTTAACTGTACTTGATAAGTTTTGTTAATCTATGATCTTGCTGTTGTTGGTAAATATTTTTAAAGCTGCAACTGATACATAATTGCAGAATTAAGAAAGTAAATCCAGTTATTAGTCTTAACTGTTCTTACCCTGTCTCTTTCAGTTTACAACAGCAGTGACCAGTGCCTTTTTATTAGCAAAAGTAATTATTTCACAGGTATATATTCTAATCAAATGCTTGTTTGTTTTTGCTTCTTGAAGAAGCAGGATTCTTGAAGATAATTTCTGTAATGCATGGTTTTGTTTCCTTCAAGCTGTTTTCACAGGGTGCTTTTGGCTATGTGCTCCCCATCATATCCTTCATACTTGCCTGGATTGAAACTTGGTTCTTGGACTTTAAAGTGTTACCACAAGAAGCAGAAGAAGAAAACAGTAAGCTTTTGTTATTCCCCTCAGTCACTGCAGTTGGCTACATTCAGTTGCATACTACGTGGCAAAAGAATGCTTCTTTCAGTTACTCAAGAACTTTGAAGAGCTGTGGAAAAATTATTCATATGGTATATTTTTTCTTTTTCTTGAAGGGAATGTGTATGCCTTCAAAGAAGTGGAGTTTCAATTTATTTAGCAAGGCCAAGTTAAAAGTTACAAGAGCCAGATCAGTAATTTGTCAAGCACTCAGGAGCATATCTGATTTTGTATGGTTAAGGCATGAAAATTTAACTGGTTTGGGCTTGTAAAATTTTATTTTGTGGGTAATATRCAGAAGAAGTTACTGGCTCCTCTTCTAGGAAGAAGAGACACAATAACTAACTCTGTGTCACTAACTCTTCTTTTGAGGTGGAAAGGGAACATGAAGAAGTATTGTGGAGAGTCTGCTTCATGCACAGAATGAGACCAGAGCAAGTATGAATTTCAGCCTCTTCAAGATGAGGCAACAGGTCATCCAACTCTAGGAATGCATTCAACTAAATAGAGGAAACTCATTGATTTAGTGAAAGAGAACATTACTTGGGTGGTGAGGAAAAGAAAGTATAGATTTCTGCTAGAGATGTTCTGTCTAGTTTCAGCAGCTGGAGGGTAACTGTATAGAGAACCTTTTATTTGTGCATCGCTTTTGGAAATACAATCTGAAACTGTTCCGAGGAATGTTTTGCCTGTTAGGTTAAAAACAAATTCTTGAAATGGGAATGGAAGTCTCCAGGTCTTGGTGCTCTGAAATGCATAGTCTTTCTACTTTGTCCCCTTCCCTCCACTTTTCCCCTCACTCCTAGAAAAAAGTTTATTTAATAAAGACATTAGGTTTTGCCTAAAGAAAGGAAAAATTAGCGTAGCCCCTCTCTTTTTTCCTTTAAGGGAGGTGGGGAAGTGCAGCTTCATCCCACTTCATCTCAGTAGACAAGAAACCTAATCAGTTCAGGAACTTTTGCATAATTTATACTATTCATAGACTAAGAAAAGATTTGACACATACACATCAAGTAATTGATAAAAATAATATTCATAAATTCAGATATTATTCAGATATTATTGGTAAATCCATGTGGGACTTAATAGGAATTAAAAAAAGAAAATATCACTAAGCTTGAGAGAGATAGCATTTATTTAGAAATACAGTCTAAAGTTATAACTATGTGCTTTATATTTGAACTCTATGTTCCAAAAAGAAGGCAGGGTTTCCCTGAAAAATGCAGTTTTTAAGCAATTAAATGAGACAAAAAATAGGCATGTTTGGACTGTATTGTGTGGTACTTCTTATACACAGGTGCTTCTATGGTGCCTTGCTTGGTCTTAAATTAGTTTGAGGCAGACGGGGAAGACAGCTCATAATAATTCTTGCTTTTGACCAGGTACGTTTCTCTCATCTCTTTAGTAGGAGTGGAAATGTGACTCTTCCATCTTACTGTTGTGTTAAAAACCAATTTCCTAGCTTTTCTAGCTAATGCAATGATGTTCATAACTTGGAGAATTTTGATTCTTAAAAAATTAACTTAAAACAAAACTGTCTTTCCAGTGAAAAAGCTTTCCAGCTCTGAATGCTTCCTTTTGAGCTTCTGTGAACAGTTCAACTAAATAAAGGATGAAATCCTTAGTAAAATGATGTGGATGTATTTGAACGGAACTTAGGCAGATTCTGATCCTTGAGAAGAAGGGGATAAGTCCTCTGGTTTTTTTTGTTTGTTTGTTTTTTCTTTCCATCTCTCCATCTTTCCCACCCAATATGTGCCTTTTAATATTTTGTGACTCATATAGAGACTAACCTTCCTCTTTTGGACAGAGTGGAAATATAAGTAACATATAGAAGTCTCCTTTGGACACTGAGCAGGTCACAGAGRAGAAGGTCATTCATACATGTAGTGCTTATTTTTACAGTATTGCTTAATTATTGAGGGTTATACATTTGATTGATACATTTGATTGTATCATCCAATTTTCATGCCTAGTGATTTTTACTTAACTGTAGTATTTCCRTGTGCTTTCTTGCCACTGATATTTGGTTTCTTCTGGCTGTTACCTTACATAACTGATTAATACGATAAATTAGTATGTGGAAATGGTTTGAGTTGGAAAGAGTTTAGGTTTTTATAACTGCTAGCTACCTCAGGTAGCTCTCCTGATTCAGTAAAACATCAAGATTTCTTTTCCCTGTCAATCTTCATGTGGCAGAGAATAAAGGATGGAAGTTTGATAGTCTTATATTGACCTAAAATGCCATCTTTACCCTGCTAGTTACCGGGAGAGCTGTTGATGGCAATAAGGGTGAGATGAGTTCCCTTCTCCCCCAGTTCCCCTTGTTTTTCCCTTTCCTCTATTATACCCATCAGAATACCTCTCTTAACTCATTGCATTTTCTTGATTTTTTTTTTTTTAGATGAAACTGAGCCTGTTGAGACAGATTAAGTGAAAGCAAGCTATTAATGGGGAGTTTACTTTGCCTCCTAATAAGGAGCCAAAGTGAGAAAATACATTTATTTGATTACATGTGGCAGCTCATCTAGCATTAAAAATATGTTTCAGAGTTCTGGTTATATTAATRAATTTGCATATGGCATCCTACCCATGGAATTTCGTATAGTGGGAGGAAGGATTCTTTCACTCATGTATACAGTACTTCTGTTTGGCTGAAGTGTCTCTCTTTAGCTTACTGAAACTATATGGAAGTCTTAATGTTAGATTAATGATTTGTTTTTTCTGAGCTGTTTTTAATAGCAGTAACTTGTTAGGAATGCTAATACAATACATTAATCTTTACTGTGACTTTTTTCTTTAAAATACTATGGATAATAGCCTGTTTTGTTTTTTTCTTTTTCTTTTAGGATTGTTGATAGCACAGGATGCCTCTGAGCGAGCAGCTCTTCTTCACCCAGGAGTTCTTTCTGATGGGCAGTTCTATTCTCCTCCTGAATCTGTAGCAGGTAGTTATGTTTGCATAGTGAATACTCTTTCTTGTTGGCATTAAACTTCTGCATATTTTCCCCCTTTAGAGTATTAAGGGGGGGGTGTAAAGGGAGAAAAAGTGTATTTTTCTTTTGAAATGAGAAATGTACTGTACAATCCTAAAATGAGGGATTCTTTTATAAAATTTAGTTAATTTACAACCTATCAACTGAATCACAATACGCTTAGTGGGCCTTCTCACATTCCCCAGAAGTGATATAAAATGTGCTGGATTAAGCCATCATCAGTGGTTCTTTAATTCACAGCCAGGTCAGATTAAGATAACCTGATCAGTTACCAGAGTCCAGGTGGCAGGCAAATAACCTGTTAAATGCATGAACTTGATTGCTTTAGATCTGTTTCATCCATTTCCAGTTAAGTTCTCTCAAGAGTAATACAGAAAACAACCTACACAGCATTTTAAAACTTTGAAAATAATTTATACATTGCCATAAATAATCTTACACTGCTATAAATAATCTAACATAAAGAGAACCCAAATACACTGCATCAGTTTTACACAATCATGTCTGAGCCCCTTTCCATTTTTAGGGGAAAACTTCTAGTTAAGCAGTTTAGACTTTTCAAAGGATAAAGTCAGTTCTGTCGAATTTTAGTATACTACTGGCTTTAAGATGCAGATAGTCTGACAAAAATTGGTACTGCTACTGAAAGGGGTGGTTATTGTTTGTTTCTGCTCCCTCTATCCTGCTAGCAATGCTATTTATGCAGAACTGCCACTATTTATTCCAGCCTAAGCTTGGAACTATGCCATATTGTGGGACAGTCAGTGAACCTGAAAGAAAACTGGTTTAAAACAAATTGAAATTTCAATCCAAGGCTCTTTTCCTTTCTCATAACAACAAAAATACCCTTCTCTCTATTTAAAAAAAAAAAAAAAAGTTAGCCATGCATATGTTAAATTTTTTGAGGACAAGTWTTAGTTATGCCTTAAATCTGTATATAGTGCACTTCATTCCAGTTGAGGTAAGAGGTGAGTAAGCCCAAAAATAAATGGAAATACCACAAGATTTAAGAATTTGTTTGTAGGTATTTTGASAAAATAGGTAATTTCTTCATGAGTTGAGTGGATTTCAGTTTGACTTATTTGAGGACCCAATGTGAACCCCAAAATCCCATGTCAGTCTCTTTATACTAAAATGTAAGTGTCTCTTCTAAAGTTGTGCTTTATCATGTACGAGAATTAAAATCTTAATATCWGCTAAATGCTTACAGCTGTCTTTGCCATCTTGCATTATAAAAATATAACTGTTGGTGATACCTTTGACAGCTTGAAGGCTGCCTTTATATATAGTTCCTGATTGTCTTTGCATAATAGATGGCCTGCAGCTCCATCTAGGATTAAGACAATGTCGAATATAATGCTGTGCTGTACCAGCACATTATAAGTCAGGGAACATTTCTGTGCTTCCAGATAAAGCTACCATCTTTCCCACATGGAAATTGCTAAAACCTTATGCAGCAGCCACGATCTCTGGGTGTAATGTAGATTAAAAAAAATAATGATTCAAACTGAACATATATGCTCACTGATCTATTTTGCCTGTCAGTAGATCTTGAGGAATACTGGTCAAAGGATTATGCTGGATTCAGCCTGACTTTTTTGACAGTRAAATATACAGTGTGAGAGGAAGTATGAGTTGAGCTAACATGTTTTCATTGGCAGTTTGTCTGGCTTAATGGTGCATGTGCAGTCAGCTGCTCTGCCTCAGATTGCAAGTGATGACTACAAGCATATGACTGCCATTGCTTTGACCTTAATGAGTTGCCACTGGTCACTTGGGCCTCAGTAACAGCTCATGTGCCTTCTGTTCATCTGCCCCAAATGCCAAGTGAATTATGTTGGTTTAAACACCCTTTATGGGTATGAGAAGTGGGAAAACTGTCAAATACAAATATTTGAACTGAAAYACTGAACTGTTCTGAAAACTGGCGGAGATGTACAATAGAAATAGCTCACAATTAAAAATATTTACTTCAAAATTCTGTACGTGTTCAGATAAGATAAAACCATGTTGTAAGACAGCAACTTTTAGTCAATTCATCTTATGTATTGATAGGAAAAATTTTTAGAGATAAACTGTTCCTCGTGCTCGTGCAGGCTAAATAAATAYCTCTACTGACATGGTGACATGTCTAAAAACAAATACTAACTTTCAGGAGGTGGCATTGGAAAAAAGGTGCTATTGGAATTTGCAATATATTTATGTCTTAATRTTTCTCTTGAAGACAAACATATACAAGGACATAACCTTTTTTGCTCCACTGGTTTATGTGTGTTGAACTTTCATCTTCAATATAAGGTTTGGTTGCAGCATAGCCATTGTAGTAGTGTCAGGTGCAAAATTAGCCTTGAAACAGTTAATTTCTACAGTTATTAAAGAATATCAGCCTCAATATGAAAAGCAGTTATGCTATTCCAGGAAAATGAAAGGACTTAGATTTTCTGTTTCCCAAACTGCTCAGACTTAGTCCCTTTGTCTTTCTTTTTGTGTTTCTTTGTGAGGAGGAATATGGGTCTGTAATTCAGCTTTCAACTGGTGGCAGAAAACTAAAGTTTCCCAGGCATTGTATCAAAGACTATTCCTTCTTCTCATTTATTTTCCTGTGGCAAAGCTGCCCAAGACAAGTATATAAAAATACACGGTCTGAGGCTGGGAATTTTATCGGTAGTCCCAGACAGTGCTCACTGCCACCTCAGTTGTGGACAGGTAGATGTGTGGCTTGGAGTGGGACTCCAGAAGTGCAGGTCAGTGGTGCTCACCCAAATTTGCCTAGTATCAAATTGTGGCCAGCCCTGGGACCAGCTCAGCTTTTTACGGTGGGCCTTGCAGCCCTTTGACTGTGAAAACAGAGAKCTGAGGACAAGAAGAGGACAAGAAGAGGAGAAGATGACAACAAGCGGTAATGGTGAGGCAGAGGGAGATGCTGGATGTGTGGTTGAGAGGTTGAGAGAAGACCTCTTGCCAGGGAGCTRGTTAACAGCAATGATTAACTTCATAGAGCAGCCTTTCTTACCGCTTTGCGAATGTCATCACCATGTGTCTTCCAAAGTGCAGGCTAGAGCAAGGGAGAAACCCTGCTTGCCAGTGAACAAGTGTGCAGTTTGTCCTGAGTGTGTGGTAATGAAGGCTTGAAGCACCTCTTAGGTGAATCCATTGGCAGGCCAAGTATTTCAGGAAGGATCCTAGGGCTGTTGCTTGGTTTTGATAACTATAACAAGCCTTCAGGGTGGCAAGTCTGACAACCAGATAAGTACTTGAAAAGAAAAAGGAAGTGTTTTTAAGGGAAATGCTTGCTTTGAAGTGCCTTTTGATTAAACCAATATCAGTGCTGGTCTTTTTTAATTCTTTTCTTTAAACTAGCTAATAACATTCCTTCCTTCCTATTTAGGATCAGATGAAGAATCTGAAGAAAAACAGGACAGTGAAAAACCAGTTGTATAGCAAATGAGAGAAAGCAGGTAATTACCTTTGCACAGAACCTGCATTTCTGTAAAAGTATTTTTTCTTTTTAGCTTCTTCCCAAATAATTTGGATGGTGAGATAATTCTCGGGAGTTTAACATCTTTGAAACTGAAGCAGGAAATCCCGCCAGGCAGGTATTTGGCTGTTGAGAGCCTGTAGTTGTGCTCCTCGGCCCTTGAATGCTGGCTAACCCRGGCAAGAGGCTGGTGGGAGCTGAGCAGGAGTCTGAGGTAGCTCTTGGGGAGTCCAGTGCAAAGGCTGTGGTCTCAGGGTGAAACACCTCCAGCATTTCTTCACTGGCCATGCTGGAAGGACAGTGAGGGATGAGAAGTRTAAAAACTTCCTTTCTGGAAGGGGAAGGAGAAATTTCTCTGGAGCTGGGAACACAGGAGTACTAAGGAGAGCATTTCTTTTAGCTGAGGTCTAGGACAAATTTACCCATCTGGAAGACTGCATGGACAAAACCACTCTGATATTTCCCCTCCTCCTCTTCCTGTGCAATGTCACAGAAAGGTTACATTCTAGCTGTGTGCCTTAGCATTTTGGGGCTGCCTTTTTTGTTATAAATGTCAGCTAATTTCCTTATTCCAGTAATTATTTTCTTTTGGAATTATCTTGCCCCATGCCTTCGCCTTCACCACAGGTGGTTATGGTATTTGAAGCTAGGGAGGAATGAATCTTCTTGAAGCAGGAGTTTCTGATTTAAAATGTTGTATTGCTCCTGTGGAAGAGTGGATGCACTTTTCTTTTCATCTTCCCTGTTACCAGTATCTGTTGCCTTGCCTCACGCTCTTCATTCACCCTGACTTGCGTAATCTGTTACAGAAAGAAAATTTCCAAGGAAAGTTGTTGGGATTCAGAAGCTGTGGTCCACAACAGAGTCTGTGGTTGACTTGCTGGTGGAGCTGCTAACAGTAGAATATGTTCATTAGAAAGCAAAGGGAACAGTTCCAATGTACTGTAATACCTCAGCAACATGTACCTTATCCACATATGTATATTAGGTTGCCTCACAGGTGGTATGAAACTATTTGTCCATGATGTATTCAGTGATTCTTGAAGTTGATCTTCTAATGACTAGGTAATTACTGGAAAGTGTTGTCTTGTGTACCTAATCCAAAGACTATTAATATAATGAAGTAAAGCTTCTCTATGGCAGAAGTATATTTAATGATTATTGGGACTCACTAGGTGAAATTATTTTATGTTGTTATAAATTTGTCATTAGTCTTATGTTTACTTTTTTTAACTCCATACATTTTCTTTTTTTAATGGATATGTTCACTTTCTAAAATAAAAATGTTGTTAAAACCTGGGCAATGTGTTGTGATACTCTGTTAGTTCAGCTGCAGATCAGCTTGCACCRCTCCTTTATTTCTGGCTGGGAAAGGGGGATCGTGAATTGTTTTTAATTTGCCTAGATTTTGTGCAAGATGTTATGTTAGTTTGCGGCTGCCTGTAGGAATGCCGTCTTAGTGCTAGTGCCCTGTCATTTCTTTGCCTGTTGTGTTTGCAGTATCAAAAAGATACAAAGAGCTTCTTCTGCAGTAACTTGGTGACCTCTCCTGTGCTGGTGGTGGAGGTTTAAGGAGGAGAGTGGAATAAATGAGCCTTTGCAAATACAAGTGTCCCTTTATCGTAAAGGGAAAATGTAAGTCTTGTTGACAACAGAACTACTCACATCCTTTCACTATTTCCTGTAGCCCTGTGTTCCCTGATTTAAGTGCAGTAGTTAAGTATTGCTGGAAACTGGCTTTCTGTAATATTTTCACTAATACAGAAAACAGCAAATGTGAGATGTCACTCTTTGCATTGGAAGTTTTCTGGCATGTGTTTTCCTTCAACTCTTCAATGGTGTTTTCAGCTTTACAGAACTCAGTGGCWAGTATCTTCCTGTTGTGTTTCCCCTTTCTCCTTACTATAAGAGACTGGAGTATCTCTTACTGAAGTCAATCTTGTCAGTCATATCAAAGCAGCATAGCTGCTGAAAACTGAATTGTTTTYAGCTGTCTGAATATAGCTGAGCAAATGTTTGTTAATCGGCTACTGCAGTAAATCGTGATTTTGAAAAAATGTTGGATCAAAGCCTATGTTATTMTGGGAACCCTACTTGTTCTAGCTGTCTCTTTAAATATTCTAAGACTATACCTCTGAGACCTTTTTTAATTCTTCAGCAGTTTTTATGCTATGTGCTAATGCCTCAACTGTTTCAGAATCTCAAATTGACTATCCCTTTATTGAAGTCTCTTGAAAAGTAATACATTTTTTACAGAAGTCAACTGTTGTCAGACTGCCATAATCCAGTTATGCAGATCTGTCTCCTGGGGATAGAATCCATGGGTAGCTTTCCATGTCACCYATTTTAGAGTATTTTGATCAGTATTCTTAAGTGTGTATGTTGTTGCACAGTATAGGACACAGAAGGATCCTAGCAAGATAAAGAATACATTTCAAGTCCCTTTCTGCAAAAAAGGAATTTTTGCAAATTACTCCTGTGTGCTTTAACACAGAGAACAAAAGTTCATCCCATTCTGTCATCTTGTTTTCACTAGAAGCACCAGATTCTGTAACTATTTTCCTAGTATTTGCATTAATACTTGCAATTCCGTGACAAAAGTAGAGCAGCTGTAATGTCTATACTTGTAGAAGCCTGAAATCATTGATAATACTGAAAATGAAAAAAACTCAGTCAGTGGATGCAAGATGTGTATTTGAGAAGACATGTCTTTCAGATGTTAACCARCTCTTGATCTCAGAAGTTTGCACTTACTAGATAACATATAACTCTGGCATGCATTCACGATAAACAGGAATGTTGA
The DNA here is from genome assembly GCF_003343035.1 of Apteryx rowi. NCBI lineage: Eukaryota > Metazoa > Chordata > Aves > Apterygiformes > Apterygidae > Apteryx > Apteryx rowi. Next base: position 112,036 of record NW_020447290.1, on the reverse strand, counting down.
GTCCTGTAGACTTTCTTGAGCACCTATGTTTTTGCAGTAGATGTAGCCCTTACATGTTATGTTACCACAAGCATGCAATTAGATCGACCTGCACAGTGAAGGGTAAGTTTCACTGTATTTTTTTACATGTCATTTAGGCATGTGGTTTTTATCATTTTGTATTTCCATTAGCAAGCACGGTTTAGAAGCATACTGTGGTAGCAGACAGGACGGGCTGTGGTCTAACTGTCCTCACTTATCACCCGCGCTGATCACAGCCCACCTCCTCTGAACCAGTACTGACTGGTTCAGTTTACAGGGTTTTTCCACTAAATAACAAACCTTCCTCTAAACAAACAACTCCCCCGACACCCAAAAGCCTTAAAACATCTATTTGTCCCTTATTCAGGCTAAATAAATAAAATAAAAAGCTTGGTGTAAACAGTATATATCTGTTTAAATAAACTTTCAGGGCCTCTGAGCCATTGCACATACAAAACTTGCAGTAAGTAGTTGCATTGACTTCAACATGCTGTTTGTAAAATAACTTACTCCTCTGTGATTATTAGAACTGAGCTTGACTTATTTTTGTTTCCCTTGCAATGATGTGAGCCCTAGAAAACATTTTCCCCCAGCTTAGCTGTTCAATAGAAAACAAACTTCATGAGCTAGCTTTTATTTTTCTATGTAAAAAAGTGTTCCCTGTTTAACAGATTGAAAAGCAGAAAACTGACCTTTTTTAAAGGATCTTTGGCTTCCTGGGGAGTCTGTGTGAGCAGTGAGAAATGAATCAAGTTTTCTAGCCATCTTAGTTCATGCAGTGGAAGTATTATAGGACAAACATGGGCCTCACAAATACAGTCTGAAGGAAAGCTTTTATTGCTCTCTACATCCTTACAGATGCGGTGAGTGGACTTTTACTGTAAATACTGCRTGCCCTCATCTGCAAACCTGTGATAATATGTTGCCCCAAACTGAACAAATGCTTTATCCAAATYCTTCTACTTCTGATTTTTCTCCAGAATTTTGAGAAGAACAAATTTGTAGAGCTGGAATGTGAGGAGTTGAGTCCAACATCTGAGAATTGTTCCTCTTTGTGAAAACACTTGCTCTGTCAGAGCTTTAGATTTAAGGTTTTACTCAACTTTAAAAGGTTTCTCTAAACGAAATAATGTTCACAATCATTGCAACTGTTTTGTTTCTTTAAAAATACAGTGTGCAGGTTTACAATTTGTTTAACAGTGCTGGTCTGTGGCCAAGTGTATTTCTTAGATTTGTATAGGTGTGCACCTTAGAATTGCTTTTATGCTCATTAAACTTCCTTTTAAAAAGACAATCATAACATTTTGTAATATTGTGTTTAATTGAATCTTAAAAGCAATATAAGACAAATACTATAAGTCAAAAGAACAAATATTTGTCGCTTTACAGCACTGGAATGCTCCTAATTAAGCCTTAAACATTAAAACTCTTAACTTTCTCTGCATGCATTACTGTTTTTAACATGAGGACCTTCCTTATTTTGCAATACTAAATTCCTATTAAAATACAAGAAACGTAACCTTACTCCTATTGCCCCCCCCCATTTCAATACTCAGAAAAATTAGGAGAAGCAGAGATTGATATAAAACTGCTAGATGTAAAGCAAAACAGGCCATGTGCACTAATGATAGAAAACCCATTTGTGGTGGTGGTGGTGTTGTAACACTAGGAGCAAGGGGGTCCCTGTGAATAAGTATACAGCAAAGCAAACTTAACAAGCTTACAGCAAAGAAAACGTAAGTGCTGTTTAGCAAAGGTTTACAAAATCATTATCTTATGTTTTCTTTCCATGGTGCTTCGCTGGAGTCCTCATTCTGTATACGAAGAAGAGTACAATGACATAATACATGGAGCTTTTCAGAAGAAGGACTATGTACACTAAATACGCTGTCCTGTGCATTAAGTGATCTGGAATAAACAAACACAGAAAAGTTGTTTAACTGTCAATATTCTGCAGCCTCCTGAAAGATAGGCAGAACCAAGACGATGCAGTACCTGCATTGCTGCAATTACATCGCTTTCAGCAAACAGTGTATAAAGAAATGCAACGTCTGCCTGTCCTCCGAGCAGGTCTGCACTGCTAACAGGTTCAATGTCGAGCGGGTTTCTTAGAACTGAACTGTTTGTCTGAATGCTGCTAGGTTGTTACTCTCTGTTAAGGCAGGAACATAATGCTAGCACTTCCAGCACTGATTACAGGTAATCTTGTGCTTGCTCCAGTCCTTCTGGTTTTTTTTAAAAATGCTAATGCCTAATATTTTTCCTCAATCCCTATTCAAACTAAAAGAAAGTGTCTTTTTCTGAAATGCTGGGCAGTTGGCTAGTCTGATATCCGCTGAAGCTTTGAGCATTTGACAACTTGAGTTATTTAAAACAATGGCATTTAATGTGGACTAATAATGTAGTATATTAGCCTGAAAAACACCTGTAGCATATTCTAATAAAGGTCAAGGAAGGAGAACCCTTCTTATAACCCACAGCAGATGTTAATTCAGAGTAGTGTTTACACATTTTTAAGTTGCAGACACCAGCAACTTAAAATATTTCCTGCAGGCCATTTAGAAGGGTTATTTTCATCATGTTCTGAGCATGTGTAACAACATTTAATTCTTCCATGACATGCATTGCATTCCCGTGTTTAAATACATTTTAATTACCTCCATAAAAAATCCTACTGTTACCAGAAGTTGCRTTGCAGTCCTGTTTCTCTGCAGTCTTTGTAAGATCTATTGGAAAGAGAGTATAAACATCCAAATTAGGCTTTTCTTTAATTTAACAATAGTGAAACATAGAAAAGAAGAGGCAGTACAGCAACAGTGAAATGGGAAGATACTATTAAACAAAAAAATGGACACTTAAGATYTATCTTTCATGGAAAGGAAACAAGAAAAATGGATGCTTAAGAACATCTCAGAGCAGATGCTCAGGAGTAGGATTCATTTGCAGAGAGTGATTGGAAGRGGAAAATTCTCGTATACATGTAAATGGGTATTTGTTGCCCTAATTCAGAGCTTTGCGTTTGCCCCGCTCAGGGATGTGTCCATGAGGCTGTTCCTTGGCCGTAGCTTCTCCTGATGCACATTTTGGCTCTGGTTGCACCAAGGAGCACAGCCCCTTTCAGGAGCACTTTATTTATGTAATTTTATTACAGAGGAAAAAGTGAGTTCTACAATAATTTGTAGAATACCTTTTTTAATAATATGGAGAATACCTGTTTTAAAAAGGTAGTATATACCTTGTGTGGAAGGGGGGGCAAATGATTGCTCGTTGCTTTCATGCTCATATTTGCAAAGATATTTCTTGTTTTTGTTCTCCTTTGGTACAGTTAGCCAGCTTCCAATAGAGTATTGGTCATCATCCGATTTCCAGACCTCTCCATTTACTACATTATCTATCACTTCATCTCCTCCTTCAGTCCATGTCACCCGAATAACTTCTGGATAGAATTTCTCAACAAGGCAAACGTATGTCAGCTTATTTTCGTTTTCGCTACTCAGGACTTCATAGCTTTTCGGTGCACTAGTTCCTTTGTCTGGATTTGGTTTTGGAGGAAAAAAGAAAAGAATAAAAGAGTTGAAAGATCAATAGTGTACAGAAATATATATTTCACCTGGGTGTACTTTCARTTTTTTCAGGTTGGATACTCAGCTGCACAGGGTAATTTCTTAAGAACAGCAACCTAAATGTCTTATTAACAAACATTTTAATTCTCTAATTTGTTATTCAATGTTTAGGATGGAAACAGAAATGTGCCATGTACAAAAGGAATTTTCGATAATAGGATGTGTGAATTTCAGCTGTTTCTGTCCTTGAGCTAAAAATAAGTTCTTGTCTGAGCTGAATGGACTCTCTGACTTGGCATTCAAACACACTTCATACTAAATACTGTTTGAATGAACCCACACGCCAGGTTTTTGTTTCCACTCCAAAACAATTACAGGACTGTGAGAATACAAAATAAGACTTTTAACTTTGTCTTTAAATGCATCAGTTGAAAGAAAATAAAATGAATAGAGGCTTTTATGAGTAAAATACAGCAAACCAAACTCAAAATCAGAAGACAAGACACAGCCCAAATTTTGTAAACTTGTTTTTGTTTAGACAATATACAGATGCTTAGAGTCCTGAGAATGTTCAGTCTAAACTTTAATATTATTCCATGTGTGTGGAGAAATATAATTTAAATTTAAAACTGCTCAGTGAACACTAACATCCAGACTGTGCTTCATTCATGCATCTTGTCTCCCAGGATATTAATAAATCAGAAATTTTTAAAGAGACTTATGGCATCTGTTYGGTTGTCTTTGAAAAAGTGCCTTTTGTGTAATTGAAACAAATAAATGACAACTGATAGATAAAGAATTAAAGTTTATATGAAATAGATTTAAAAGCATCTCACAAAAGATTTCTGGAGTATTTTATTAGAAAAAATAAACTTAAATCTGGTTATTTAAAACATGAGATATCTCTTCAAAAGGAGTTTGAAAAATTATTTTTGAGAATCATGTTAAGAAACTGAAACATTGCTGGAGATATTCATAATCAACTTCCCTTCAAGCTGAATTAAAAAAACATTTAGAGAACTACATGACAGTGTAGACCACGCAGCCTTCCAAGTGGTACAGCTGTCAGAAAGTGTGTTTGTCTCCACAAGTCCTTGACAATTATTAAATAATAGTAATATTTCTTGGAATAACTTTGTTTATTTATTTGACAAAAGGAATTTAATATTGCTTTGTAATGCTTATGCAAAGACAACTAAATGGAAAATTTGTCAATAACTTATTAAAGATGGACCTACCCAGCTGTCAAATCTTTGCGGGTTTATGTCCCCATTATAAACTGGATAAKACACTGCTAATTAATGAAGATCTGCTATATCTAAATAATTCTTTTTAAATCTGATATTAATTTTATGGGTTTGAGCAATTGTTTTTGAAGAAATTCTATGTGTTGGCCAGGTAACWATCTAGATAAGGACAGGAATATGGAATCACAAAGTGCTCTGAACTAGGAAAGTTGACATTATATGCTATTACTTTAATACTAGATTTGTGTAAATGTATGAATTAACACAATTGAAAAGCAAAAAAAAAACCCCAAAACTAAAACAGAAGAAAGTTCTATATCCAGATAATATTTCTATATCTAAATAGCATATCTGTTTGTACCAGCATTCTAGAAAGTGATACGCTTTCAGAAAAGTGCTCAATACRAACATATGAACATTGAACACATTTTACCATGATTAGTGAGCTGTTTCTACAAGCTTAAAGTTAGTCTCTGTTTCATTTGCCTCTCTGGAATAAAGCCTGTCTTATTAGGAGGAGTCTAAATCAGCCAGACTTTGTCCACACAAAAATGACTTTTTGATATTATAGAAGTGGAGAGCAAAGTTAAGAGACTGGTTTGGTTAAATATATACACTTCTGCAGTGCATGTATAGCCAGTGCTCATRGGCAGTTATTTTTGTCTACACTTAACTATGAGTGGGAGCTAGATGCAGATTTCAAAACTGACCTTTGTTGTATAGAAAAATACTGCTAAAGGCTGATTTTTAAGGCAGCAAAGAGATTTAGCTGTTCACCTCCTTGCACCACTCCCTCYCTCCAGATGCCTGTGTAAATCTCCACCACCATTTTTCAGCAGCTAGAAGCAAAGGGTTTATAGTGTTGGTTTGGCTGAGTGGCACAGTTTTCGTGCATTGTGAGAAAATACATTAATACAAACATATATTTCTGTGAAAAGGTCTTTACCTTTCTTTAAATGATCGGGTATTCTAGAGCAATCTTTCACGTTGCATCCCCCAAGAAACTACTGGGAGGTTCTTTCAAGTACTTCATACTTATTGTTCAAAAGAAAAGATAACCAAAGCATAAGACTTTCTACCTTCAAAAAGATAATCTTTATATTAATGAATTTTCACTTATTTTGGAGATATGTCATTGAAATGAAGATGTGGACTGAGTTTTCTTTTCTTCACAGAAATAAAATCGCTAACAATTTTATGGTCCCGTAGCATTAATTTAGGGGCTAGTTTTATATTCTGTATGCATTAGACCTACCAGGGATGCAAGATTAACCCCATTTCCAAAATGATTTATTTGCTCCAGAGCTGTGAATGTTTGAAAAAAGCATGATATATCTTTTGTCCCAGTGACACTGCTCTGCAAAACCTCATGGTTATTTTAGGTGTTTCTTTTAGATTTTCAAAGCTACCCTGACTAATTTTAGTAGGCTAAAATTTAATTGTCTAATTTGATTTTTTTCTCTTGGATTGTCAAATCTGAATAGAGAGAGAGAGATGCTTCCAGTTGGCATTTCATCATGCCTGTTTTAGAGACTTCTATTAAGATGGGATAAGTTCCTTTTCTGGAGGTGCCARTGTCTTTCCATTTACCATTAAAAGACTCTAAATGTTTAGCTTAAATGAAACACCTAACTTATATCACTATACTGAGGAAATCCAGATTCCTTCCAATTATGTACAAGCTTCAAGCAAAAAGTAGTGCCTGAATAGCTGAGTACATGTGCAGGCATGGGAGAGTCTCATATGCACGTACGGATAATTGGATAACAATCAGTAACTGAACAAATTAAGTTTTCCATATATATATATATTTATATATATTTATATATATTTATTTTTATGTGTGTGAGTATATATATATACACACACCTGTAAACTGTAGGTATGCTTAGGAAAAAAGGATGTAAATATACATGTAGAGTTGGCTGTAGATTTTGATGGATCTTTAGGCTGATCTGTAAAGTCATTGATGTCAACAAGATGGTTTAACCCTGATTTTTCTGAGCATATGATCTGAGCCTTTCTGAAGGATTTCAAAACAATGAACTTCTACTCCATTGTCCTTTTGGTTTTAGTAAAACTTTCAAAACATTTTGCTGTTTCATTTGTATAACAGTTTTCTAAGGCAGGTTTAAATATGTACACAGGCCTTACTTTTTAAATAATATATAAGCACGCACATATAATTTGCACTTATTTCACAAGCTGTCATCTGTCTTTTCTCTCCTGTACTAAGGCAGTGACTCTGTACAATATTGCACAAATAAAACTCTGGAGTTAGGCTTGCAATTATTGAGGTATTTTGTTGGGGTTCAAGATACGCATTTAAATAGATCAATTATTTTAGGATTTTTTTCTAAGGAAGCCCCCCTACAGTTTGTCTATAAATATTTATAAGTAAGGTTTAGAAATAAGATTTTTTTTTTAAGCTCAGATTTTAATTCTCATTATTTGGATGGTCCCACAGAATGGAGTAACTTTGATCCTGAGAGCTTTTCAGGTCCCCTTCAAGTGAGCGGGAGCTGAGGGCACTCAGTGCACTGAGTTCATACACAACATTCTTATCTTGTTTGCCAGTGACTTCTGAAATCATCACAGATAATAAAATAGCATACTCCTGACCCACCGCAAGTCTCCCCACATACCTTAAAGAGCTGTCAACCTTCACTCTATTGCTTTGCCGTTATAAAACTTATAAAATAGTTGTTTAAAACACTTACTGGAGACGATGAGTTTTGTGCCAGTACCAAATATCTTGTAGAGCTCACACTGATGCATATTCTTACAGAAACTGCTTGCAACATTTTGACCAGACAAGGATCTTTTTTTTTTCTTTTTTTTTCTTTTCCTCCCAATAATCATGTGAATAGAGGGAGTCAATTCATTTGGCTACACATATGTAGAAAACCTGAACTGAATCTCAGCTAATGCTGCTATTCCCAAAGAGCCCTCAGTGATATGTACTTTAAATTCAGCTTCAAGATAATTGCTGTCACTGGTTAAAAAAAAACAAAATAAAACACAGCTGTAGTTATTTGGGGCATTAATTGAGCAATGATATTTCCTCTAATTTTTTCTTGATTCTGCAACTGAGAAAGATCCTTCAATTAGTTTTTTCTGGAATGCTGAGTGATTTGTCCGCATGATTTAAAAAACATCTTGATTTAAATAATTGTCTAATATGAAAATGAAGGCAAGCTCTAAACATTGAGGCTTACTTAATTTCTTTGCCTCTTTATACTTTGTTTATTTGCCTCTTTACAACTCCCCAAAGTTCTCCTTTTTAATGAATTCTATGTCTATTTTCCCCACCAAAATGTGAGGGCTCTGGAAACTACTACAGACCGCTTGTCCACATATTTCCAAGGAGGACTATGCTCAGAAGTGACATGAAACACCTCTGCTTTTCAGAAACGTTTGTGATCCTAAACCAACACATTACAAATCAGCGAGGCTGCTTGTAGGAAGGACCCTATGCAGGGCTGGTGCCCAGGCTCCGGCCAAGCTCAGTGCCCTCCAGGGCACTAGAATTACACTATTCTGTGTGACCACACCAAGCTCCTAGATCTTATTGTACAGAAAGCAGTGCGTAACCTACCTGATACAATGAGTTTTGTACCAGAGCCAAATACTTTGAAGCTGCTCCTACACRTTGGATAAAGCCATTGCAATAACCATGCAGATTTATTCTCTTTATATGGGTAGAGTGTTATTTTTAAAGAAAAACAGACTTGCTGCTTAATTAATTTTTAGGTCCTAGAACAGCAAAAAAGGAGCGGAAACCTCAAGTAAAAATAAAAAGGAGCAGGGATTTTTGAAGGTATCAATGGTGCTAACTAGGCAGGATTCATCTTAACTAATTTTTGCCTTCTGAACATTTAGAAGAACGGTGCAAACTGATCCCCTTGGCTCCACATGTGCTTTGTGGAGAGTGAAAGCACCGGCAGAAGGCCTCTTTGATCTGTTTGATCAGATATTAGCTAAGTGAACTACTCTTCTAAAAGAAACTCATAGAATCAGAGAGAAAATTAGTGAACATTATGCTGAGACCTGAGCAGAACATGACTCCCCATCAATATTTTTCTTGTCAGTACAAGAAGAAGAACCCTGACTGCATTGGAATCAAAGTCAAAGCCCCCACCAACCAGATACCCTTTTTTTTGATGATTGCCATCAGGCAAACTGTTTCCATCTCAGGTGACTAATTAAGCCAAGTCATAGGCAAGTACTGAAACACCTGAAGTTAACCTGAGACAATATAATTTTGATTAAGTATGTATGTCCAACGTGTTGGAGGGAAAGCTCAGTGTTTCCACAGTTTGTCTTTCTTCCTTAATGGTAGTAGCAATAATAACAATTAACAAATACTGAAAGGTTTCTGCAAAAGCTAGGAAGAGGCAGTAGCCCTTCAACCTTGAATATGTTCAGACAATTCTGGGCATCCCTCTGTTAACTCCTGTCATTCAGTGTAGTCTGGCGTACTCCTAAATGAGTACTTCTTGCTCTTCAAAGAATTTGAGTAACCCAGAGCTTTGACATTTTCTTTGAGAATAACTCAGAAATTTCACAGAAGTGGAATGCGCCTCGTTAAAGACAAAAGGACCTTTTAGTTCCCTGAGGGTTATCTTTGCCATACTCAGATTCATCTTTAAAAACAAGATGATAGTGGGGTTAGCTATACTTCTATGCTGCAATAGTTGCTCTATTTCCCACATTTCATAAATAAACGCAAAACAATTATGTTGTGTTCTGTACCTTGAAATGCTCTTAAGGGGGAAATCCTGCCAAGCATTCGGTAGGATTAAAACCAGTGGGAGCTAAAGCAGCAGAGCACTTCATGCAGCCAGGATCTAACCACTGAAACGCATTGAAGAAGTTGCAGGTTTTACATTTCACRCTTACCTGAAACAATCAGCTTGGTTCCACTTCCAAATATTTTTACACCAGCATACCACTGTATGATAATGCTTAGCAATATCTCCTGCACTGCACTTTCTTTTCATAGGCTACAGAAAAGGTCTCTCTGATGGGGAGGTTGGTGAATACCTGACCCAGTGCAGTAACTGCAATTTTAACAAGGACTTAGGAGTCCTAGAGTCTTAGGAGCACTTTGATTTTTGTAGTGAGTAGAAAGTTCAGGTTTCCAAACACAGCACAGYCCTTTTACCCCTGGGATTTCCATAACAAAGATCTGTTATCTGTAGTCTGTTAGGTTTTCTCTAAGATAACTTCTATCCTGCTGTTTTAAGATGACATATGGTTATATTCTAATTCCTGAAGGACATCCAGACAATTCACGAGTTATTTGTTGATTTAAACAAACAGGTAACCCATTCTTTTCCCTCATTTCACTGTTCCAGCTTTGAAAACATTTTGACAAACATACCTGAAAGCATGAGTGCCAGTGCCAAAATATTTTATTCTGGTTGCAGATCAACATAACTTTCTATTAAAACTAATGAATCTTTGAGGTAAAAGATTTCCACAAACTCACAGTTTGAAGTCTATGTCTTAAATGCAAAACCCACTCTCTAAACAAAAGTTACTAAGCCCCAGAATGTGTTTAACTAAGTTCATGCATTTGGTAAGTTCTTGCATTGTTCTCTCTTTGGCAAAATCACCTTTCTCGACAAATACAATTTCATTGCAAATTGTAGCAGAGAACATTTTTGATCAGAGGCTTTGACAGCATTTTAAATTTGGGTTGAATTGTCTTCTGCTCTTTACATCTTGACATATTTACAGCCACCTAGCTAATATCTTACATATTCTGAGCAACACACTGTAAGTGGTGCTGTATACTCTCTACTGAAATAGGCATTCCTGTTACCCATTGCACAGTTGTAACAGAATTAAGAAGAATGCAAATGCAAAAGGAAACCGGTTATTTCCAAGAGAGCCAGGAGCTGCAAGTCTGTGCCATTCCCGGCAATTTTCCTCCCCAGTTAATGGAGACTGAACCAGCTCTAGCAACAAGAAACTTTTGCATTTCTCACTTGCTACCCTGAGAGTTGCTGTGTAAACTTTCAGGCAGTTCTGTTTTTCTTCCCTGGAGCAGCACAGGGAATAAACACAAACCAATATTTAAACTTTAACCTTCTCTGCATTTCTCCACTACCCCATCCTTAATAAGTATTCAGGAACTGTTCTAAAGGTGCTCACAGTATTCACCAGATCCACTATTTCTTGCCCATCAACCCATCCAACTGGAGCTCCATGCATAGATCACAGATAAAACATAACTTATCTTGCACAGATTATTTTTCCTACACTCTTTCCTTCTTAATTATCTCTTTGGAGAACTCAATTTAGCAGGCAAAAACAAAATACATAATAACAATACTTACTAGAGACAATCAGTTTGGTTCCTGTGCCAAAGTRTTTGATCCAGGTAGATGCTCCACACTAGGTTTTGACTTTACAATAAGTTGAAGTGCTCTGTTGCTGTRCTGTCACTGCAGAAAAAACAAATTTTTCCAACCAGTCCCTGGAACCTGCTGGAAGGATTGCTGGGTCGTTGGCTGTTAGGAGAACATCAGGTGTTTCAGACTTACGCCCAGTTGTTCAGCTGATATCTAAATTCCCGTCAGATCAAGTCTCTTTCTCAAAGAATTGCAAATTTATTAGATAATGCCTCCATTTTATGTCTAAGAATGAGAACTAGGTGAAGGCTTCTCTTCAATTTTAAACAAAAAAAGAGGTCCATACGGTTGCACATGTTAAAAAATACGTGYCCCAAGGTAATGATCCTGCCCATTCACAAAGGCATAGATCCCCTCTCACCTGCAATTATGTAACATCAAGTATTACTAGGATGTGGTTCTTTTTCAGCTGTCCTAATAAAATTCAGCAGATGGAAATGAAGGAGAGCCAACACGACAAGCCACTCTCTGCCATGCATCGCAAAGGGGTCCATAAGCTGCACCTTTTATTTTCTGCACTCGGTACATAGTTATTATCTTTCCATCTCCTGGAATTATTCCAGTCTCTGTAATACCAGCTTATTGAGACCTTTACTTATGCCAGTATGTGAGGGAAAGGGACTTTTCCTTTGCACACTGRCTTCTTGCAAAACAGGCCAAGATAACATCTGAGGAAGCCCAGCTTCAGTCAGTCAAATAGTCTGCATGTTTAACTTGCCAGTTAAAAGAAACCGAGTTTGAATGCTTTCAGGATCATGTGTGGCATACACATAGACTCAAATGTGTGCCCAAAAGACTACAAAATAATGCAAAGATACTACTGTTTGTGGCTACAGAGAGGAACTAGACTGAGAGTGAAGTTCTTTCAATTTACACGAGTGGATATAACAAAAGCTATCAGATACTCTAAGTGTTTCTGGGCAGGGCAGACTATCGCTTCTCATTGTAATTGCCGTTTTGGATGCCTCATACATAGTCAAAATTTTTGTAGTACTTTTTCATCCCATCAGACTAATGGTCTTCAATTAGATACACTTCAATGAACCAAGCGAGGAGAGTATCAGGGCACTGCAGCAAAGGGGAACTTTAGTAAGAGGGGCTTGATGGCAGAGGAAAACCTTTGTGGGTGAATTTCTCGGACATGGGGGCCAGCATGCAAGATGGCAGGAGGATTTCAAAAACTTACCAGAGGTACAAAGTGGGATGTCTAACTTCAGGTTAACTGGTGTTTTGACACTGGATAAAAGTGAAGATAAAGCTTTTTTGTTTGTTTGTTTGTTTGTTTGTTTGTCAGAGAGAAGAGGAAGCAAGAAGAAGGAGATAAAAAAGACTACATTAATCAAGGCCAAGTTCAAAAAAAAAAGGCATTGTCAGAGTTATGAGGTGATGGGAAAATGAATGAAAAATTTAACTGTATTCACTATACTAATGGTCAGGAAAGACTGTATGTCACAGAAAGAAGCAGTGTCAAATTAAACAGGAGAAGTGCAGTTTTTCAGTGCAAAAGAGGACAGAGGTCCAGGAGGAGCAGGGTGACTTTGCAGCAGCAAAATTATATGCGAAAAGTCCCTTCAGCCACCTAGGAACAGAGGCATTGCAGATTGCCATGAACAGCAGGTGAGCGGAGAGCAGGGCACCAGCTCCTGGCAGCTCGCAGGGAGCTGGTGTGGTCCTGTGGGCAGCAGGGTAAGGCTGGCTCCTGTGCCCACACCCACGCTTTCTGAAGCAACGTGCTGTGCTGTCAGCAGAAAGAGAACCCAAAATGATCACAGTAAATGCAGAATTGAAGCCTGCTCACTTTCCCTCCTATGTCTTTAGACACTTGAAAAAAGTTTATGGCACACGAAAAGGAAAGGTAGTGGGAGCTGGTTGTCTGGTTCATAAAGGATCCCCATCTACACTGTATATGAATAGAAAACTGATTTAATTAGCTGGAGTTACTTCATTGCACCTCCACCCCATAAATACAGGACCAAAGCATATGTCTATCCACAGATATAGGTTATCTACAGGCATGCACCTAGTGTTGAGCTTACTTTCAACACTACACTTTGAGGAAGTAGCTAGGAGGGATGTATTGCTTATGAGATATAAATGTGGAAAGCTGTTGTTAAACATAGAAAGCTCTCTTCTTTGGTAACGCTGTCTCCAACTTTGGGAGGTCATTCAGGTGCATCACTACCATGTAGAAGGGCAGTGAAACACAGACAGTGATAAGCAAGAAGGATGGGGAAAGGGGATGATATAGGTCCGAAAGAATGAATAAAAACACCCATTTCCATGTCTCAGGAAGAGTAAGTAGAAAGTCTTCCTCCTCTCACAGTTGCTAACTTTTAAACCAAAATAAGACTCATTTTTCTCTGCTTAAGATCTTATAAACCTTCAGGCTAAAGCTTATTATTTCCGTTTTCTTTGTCAGGCTGAAGATTCTGGAAAGCTTCAGTAAAACATGCTGAGCTATTTCTGGGAACAAGAATATGGAGAAGTGCTCTTTTTTGTCTTTGTTAAAGAAATCCTTACAGCTGACATGCTTGAGTGAAAGGAGAAGAACCTGAAATGTAGAGGTTGACTGGCCTTGAGTTAGGTATTTGCCTTGCACCATTCCCTTTGCACTTTGTATTTTCTCAATAGAAATCTCTAGCTTTTGGCAGATAAAGTCTCCAAAAAGTCAGTCTATGCTGAGCATGTGCTGGTTCTCCAGAGCCTCCACATGAGGCCAAGCTGCTCCTCCACACTGAGGGAAACAACTTGGGATCTTTTCAAACACTTTGTGGTTCAGATGCTGAGGGAGTATTTGTCTAGGTGATGTGTGAGTTTCTACTACAGTGAGTATCCCAGTAGGCACAGTAATAGGTAGCAGCATCTTCTGCAATTACATTTTTTATTGCAAGAATACACAGTTTCTGGCTAGAAACTCTTTCAACTGTATACCTGTGCTCTTGGAAGTTACTATCTACAGTCATCTTCTCTGCTACAAGGTAGAGCACCCTGTCTGGAGCTTTATCCTTCTTCTGTTGATACCAGTGTATGACAGTGCCTTCAAAATTTCCAGAGAAGTCTTTAAAGTGACACATCAGACGTATACTTCCTTTAGACTTGGTGATGGATATAGGGCTCTGCTGGGAAATTTCTTGTGCAAATCCATCTGGGAAGGAAAAGAAAAAAAGGAGAAATGATATTATTAGCTGGAATTCAGGGATCTGGGAAGATGTCTTTTAGTGCAGCAATGAGCACCCATGAGGAAAGGTAAGAAAGTAAGGAAGGACTTACAAGACCAAACCATCATGGCCATAAAAGAAGTTGCCAGCGCCAGCAGTAACATGCTTCTCATGCTCTGTGGCCACTGAGAGTCAAAGGAGAGTGAAGCAGGCCCTGGTGCAAGCCAAGCGACACCACATGGGAGGAGGAGGAGTCTCCCTTGGGTGGCAGCCAATGACACTGTTCATTAAGCCATAAAAATGCACCCCCTACCTCCATGTGGGGAGCACCAGAGATGGGTGAGCCAGTGCGGGTGAAGGAAATGGGGGACTCTCCCCTGCACTGAGGCCACGGCAACCACAAAGCTCTGGCTGCACCAAAGTGCTGGCCCCTGTGACACGCCAAGGTGCACTAGCGGTGGTGAAACCTCTTGGGACAAGCGCCTCCAGGGTCCACAATGAGTTCATTATTGCAAAACGAGCATCGTGACAGCAGCTGCTCTGGTGAGGATGGAACCTGATTCAGGAAGCCTCCTGAGACTGCATCTGGAGCACTGGAGAAGGGTCCTGAGAARAGCAGCAGTGCTGTCCACAGCACTGAGTCCAGGTGAAGCATGGGAGTAATGGGTGCTGCAAGTTGCTGCATGGGGAAGGCAGAAAAGAGCAAAAAATAAGTACTATCCACTGAATTAAGAAGAAGCTCTATGGAAAACTGCCATGAGATCCTGTAAGTAAAGACAGAATTGCAATACAGGCATGTGATGGCACCAATTTCTGGCTAAGAGCTCGAGTGTCATACCATTGACTAGCCCTGAAGATACCAATAGGATTCAGTGAAATCAGTGAGCACTTGTGTGCTTAAACTTCACATTGTGTTTAAGACTTTCAAGACTGAGGCTATTGGTGTTCACCCTTCATTTGTACCTACTCTGATTTTCTTTCTAAAGTCCCATAGCTCATTATGTGTCATGGTCCAGCATTTCAAGTATTCAATAACACACTTGATCAAAAAAAGAAAAAAGAAACACGTTCATGAGTGGGCACATACTGTGCTAAGGGCACAGGTAAAAGTTATTCCTCTCAGTTTCTTCTTTGAAATGCTTGCTGTACCCAAGGCCATTTRCTAACTCACTAAAATTTGAAATTGCTCCACCAAAATCAAATGTTTCAGCAATTCTCCTGTCTTCCAAAGAAACCTGTTTATTCTATTTTCCCTAACATGAAATAAAAGGAGAAGTAGTTTATAAGCAGCACATCATCAGCTATGGTAGATAAGAAAATGTAAATCTCTGACTTAAATTGGTCTATGCGGCATTTTGTGGAATCAGAATCCTCAGGTAAAGAATATTTCCAGGGACTTAGTCACTTCCATGTAGACCAGAAGGAAGTACAGTGGGGGACACAGAGTGTTTTTTTCTTAGAAATACTAGGGAGTGGCAAACATACTGTTCAGATTACCAAGAAGTTTTCTTCAGCAACTTGGTGGTTTTTTGCTTTTGTTTTTTTTAACCATCTTCTCTTTCCTAGGGGAGAATAGGGGCTGGACTGCAGAATCAATTCAACGTTTGCTTCCCTCCAGGACTGCCACATTTTTGTGATTGTGCAAACCACACTGAAGGAGCAAGCGAGTTGCCAGTATTCATATGCTAATTGTTAAGGCAGTAAAGACTTTCTCTGTGCTTAAAATAAGATAAATGTGTTTTTGATGATCAGAGTGCTAATGATGGCACACGTTTCAAAACAACAGTTGTGCACAGSTACTATTCATCCCAGGTAGCACAAAATGGTTTGGCTTTTCTGCAGCTGATCCAAAATGCAGTGACAAGACAAGGCAAGTGACTGTGGTCTCACACCATTAAAAGTTCAGATGCTGAGAGAGTTTTTGTCTAAATGATCTCTGAGTTTCTACCACAGTGAGCATCCCAGTAGGCACAATAGTAAGTGGCAGCATCGTCTGGGGTTACATCTTTTATTGTAAGAACACACCGATCCTGGCCAGAAACTCTTTCAACAATGTACCTGTTCTCTTGAAAGCCACTTTCAACAAAAGCTTTCCCTTGTGAAAAGTACAGTAGCCTCTCTGGGGGTTTCCCTTCCTTCTGTTGATACCAGTGTATGACAGTGCTATCAAAACTTTCCAGTAATTTAGTAATCTCACAGCTCATACGTGCACTTCTTTGGAACTTGGTGATGGATATAGGGCTCTGCTGGGGAATTTCTTGTGCAAATCCATCTAGGAAGAAAAAAAGGAGAAAGAAATAATCAATTATAATTCAGGGATTTGGGAATATGTCATCTAGTGCAGCAATGAGCACCTGTTAGAAAGGTAAGAAAGTAAGGAAGGACTTACAAGACCAAACCATTGGGGCCATAAGAGTTGCCAGCAGTAACATGTTTACTTGTTACGCTCAGCAGTTGATAAGAAACAGAGAAGAAGGAAAAGGGCCCCAGACACGGACAGGATGGTACAGGAGCAGGAAGTGACTCATCTGAGCAGATCCAGTGACAGGTCTGTTTGCAAGCACATGGGGCCACAATTGCAGAAAACACACTGCAGGCTGGGAAAGGACTTAGGCTGGCAAATGCTAAAACTGATGAGAAGGTTTCCAGGTAGATGTGAGAAATATTTGTGAATTCAAGGATTCTGACCCTTGAAAACTTGAGCCAGAGCCACTGAGAAAAGGTTGAAATCAAGGGCAGCTCCAGCTGTGTAACAGGGTGGGAAGAGTCCAGCCCAGAGGCCACCAGTGAGTGCCTGAGGGGTGCCAGGTTCTGGGCAGAGATCCTCACCAGTGTCCCTAATGCCGGCCTGACTGAGCAGGAGGCAGCCCACCATCCCATCAGGGACCTCATTTTGCTGCTTCAGCTCAGTTACACAGCTCCAGCGCACTGAAATGGCCAGGATGCCCCTGTGCCAGTGGTGTCCCCCACGGAAGTGGCACATGAGCTTGTTGCATATCAACCTGCACCTATTGGGGCAGCTGTACAGTGAATATGTGCCTAGTCTTTAGGTTCAAATGTGGGAGGAAATATACAGCTGCAAGATTTCAGTTTCAGAGCTCAGATAAGGTTCCAACACTTCTTGGAAAGAAAGACTCAGAAACAGAGGTTGCCTGCGCACCGAATGAGGTCTGCTTGTCAATGGCCATTGCAGAGGTGCCTCTCAGTAAAGTCACACAGACATCATGAGGGATCTCTCCTGTAACAGGTTAGCAGAGGCTGTGGGACCATCTGAGCATGAGGGAGACAAGCTGCTTTGTCCTCCCTCATTTATGCCATCAGCTGTGCGCAGCAAGGTGGCATTAAGCACGCGTTATTGGCAGGCTAGGAAAGGCATCCATGACTGCAGAGTTTCAGGCAAAAGACAGTCAAAGAGAAACATCTGCCTCTGCGCAGTAGCAGTGTCGGTGGGACTGGTCTGTCTCTTCTTGGTAAATAATGACAGAGGTGTCTATTTAATTCTCTGTTGGGCCATCCTGAGAAGGATGAGAAGGAGAAGTGAGTTAAGGACCATCAGGCACAACAAGCTGAGTAGGTGGCTTACGAGCATGGGAGTGAGAAAGAGAGAAATATGAAACAGACTTTAAGGTGAAGGGGGAGAGATGCAGATGGAAGGTCACTCATTTCAGCTACTTCTAGTGTCAGTTCTCCTGCATGGGGGACTACGGCTAAGGGAAATCAAAACTGCATTGGCAATTGTGTGGAAATGGAAAGGACCTGAGATCAAGGCCCTTTTGCCAAAAACTGATTAGAATAGTAGAAGGCCAAAGATCTTGGTCCATAAGGACAGAGGTAGAAATGACAGGCAGTTGAGTAAACCTTGCATAGCTGAGCTTTTAAAGCCTCTATGGCAATGCTTTTGGAAGACCTAGACATATTAGGAGAGGGACAGACGGATGGATAGATAGATAGACAGATTACAGGATAGTTAGTGAACTTGCTCAGCGTTAGCCATACTGGTGTCTGGGATTGGAAGGACACAGGTATCACCAAATGCAGGGCATATGATGTCTGCTGTGGCGGTGCTGGATGTATCTCATCCCCGGTCTGAAATTCAGTTCTGCTGACCTGATGCAGTTGTGCAGACACTCTTTTGTGAATAGGTCAGTGAATCTGTGCGCTAGTACAGCCGAAAAAGAACCATCATCTTGTATATCAGTTATGATACAATAATTATTTTTAGCTGTGTTAGTTTCAAATATACCAGGTGAATACTGCTCCCAAAACTTTATTTCAGAGGTCTAAAATCAAGAAATGCTTCAAGATGTCGTAGAAACAAAGATTAATAATTCTCTAGGGTAAGACCTTTTTAACATCTGTAAGTGCTTTCATAAGCTGAATAGTGTTCAAACCATGGATAGAGTTAGTGATGCCAGGACACACACACAGCCCTAGCCTTGCAGATCACCGAGGAGCCCTTTAACTGAGGTGGACAAAACTGCTGTTAGAGTTGGAGGAGTTCATCAGGATTCCACTTCTGACCTCAGGGAAAGTGGCGTAGCAGCAACAAACATCAGAGTTTGGGTTTTGGAGAACCTACTTTCAGGCAGAGAATGAATTTGATGATCCCTCAGGCATTCCATTTTCTAGCAGTCTGGCATCATGGTTGTAACAGACTTCTTAGTTCATCTTCAGCCATGAAGAGGAATGCTTTTCTACCTTTCGCAATTGTCTGGTAAGCATAGTGCATTTATGCTGGACTTTTACTTCCGCCCTGAAAGTCCTCTTTGCAGCTCTTGAGGTTCAGTTTTCTTTGTGACCGCACCTGCAAGAATGGTTGCAGAAACAACCCTGTGGTTTTCAGTGCATCTACTGATGCTAAATTCATTTTTATTTTCTGAAGAATCATCAGGGCTAGAAAACATTCT
Organism: Apteryx rowi; assembly: GCF_003343035.1. NCBI lineage: Eukaryota > Metazoa > Chordata > Aves > Apterygiformes > Apterygidae > Apteryx > Apteryx rowi. The sequence continues at coordinate 92,718 of NW_020447290.1, read as the reverse complement.
GGTTAAAATATATGCCTAAAGTATACTAGCACTCATGTCATAATGGCTTAATGTCCACTTGTATTCCAGATCACCCATTAGAAGTCTGTAATCACATCTTCAGCCAATGAAGCACATGCATATGCTTAACAATATACACCTGTGTAAGGTCTAGGCTTACATATTATTGCATACATATATAAAACAGTAGTAGTACATTGCTGTTTCTCATACCACACAGTAGAAATCTGTCAGATACCCAATCCCAGATTAAGAGGAAAGGAATGTGGAAGTGACTGGGTCTCACATAATTAGAGGTCTATATTGCAGATATGGGGTGGCTTTTTGTATTGTGACTTTCTAACACAGCAAGTCTCCCAGTAGGCACAAYAACAGGTCCAACTTTATGTTGCATATTGCAAGAGGACACATGTATTGGCCAGAGCATTTTTCAACAATATGCACTTCCAGGTTAAAATTGTCACCAAATATACTTGTCTCCGATGAAATGACCAACATCCACTCTGCACATAACTTCAACATTCTTTATTTGATAACAACATATATGAAGATAATATCAAAATCGTCAGAGAGATTTGTAATGTAACAGTGCAGGCATGCACTTCCTTCGTGCTTGGTAATGGGTAATGGCCCTGCTTTGGAATTACTTGTGAAAACTCACCTGGAAAAAAAGGAGAAGTATCACAAAAGYTGAATTTAAATATTTTTTGGAACATGCTCTTTTGCAGAGTATCACACACATAAGGAAGAAAGGCAAGCAGGAGAAAAATGTCTCCTAAGACCAAACTGAAATGGCCATAACAGCTGGCAACAGTAATGTGCTTAATCATTTAATTGGGTATCTAACTGGGAAGCAAATGAAAAGGAGTTTTCATAGGTACGGATGCAGGGTAGTGGGAGAGAGGAAGTGGCTTATTCCAACAGTATCCAACAGCAGTCTCCTGCCTGCATATGGCACCAAGTTTCAGAAAATCCCACACTGTGAGGAAAGAAGGCAAGCAGACTGAAAATTAAWATCAGATCAGGTTTAATACAATATATTTTTCAAATAATTAAGGTGGCCAGAAACATCTATATCAAGGTGCTGAATATTGTTGCTCAAATCATACCGAAAGGCATAAAAACAAGTCCAGCTAGAACAGTGTATAGAGCTTGTGGAACTGTGAAACCAACACTGTGGAGGTATCTGTGTTCATTTTTCAAGAACTTTTTACAGGATATTGACCATGTGCACTCAGTTCTAATTCAAGGCTCAGAAGCATAAAACTTAACTCAGTTTTCTGAGTTAGCCGTCAGACAAATGACAGCTTTCCTAGCGTGGTAAAAACAAGCTTTGATCTTAGACCCTCATACGTAAAAACCAGTAGGATTAATTAGGCCTGAAGTGCCAGGGACTCTCCACTTGTCAGAGACATTGCCC
>NW_020447290.1:80927-89808 GCF_003343035.1 Apteryx rowi | reverse complement strand
GTCCACCTCTCCTTAGACACCCCAAGACTCTCCTGAAAGCACTTCTCACCAGCCTGCCCTAACAAATACTGCCTGCTTTTGTGGCACAAATGGGATTGCTGGTGGCAAAAGCAGATAGTAATAGATTACTTCACATGACAGTCAGTCTATCAGCAAGCTGACTTCTCTCTTGCGTGGGCGTCCCTCTGGGACAGCATGCCAGCTCCTGGGGGTCAATTCCTCTGGCAGTAATGTCCTGCGGGCAGCCAGGTGCCTGGGCACACCTCGTGTTTAGCTGCCTGCCTTCCTTGGTGATGGGGTTGTAGAGCCCTTTAGTTGGGAAAAGGCAGCTGGATGCTCATGAGCAACAGAGCCCAGGTTGCTGTGACAAAGCCAGGCTGAAGCAGGAATGTCTCCCAGCGAGCTCCTTGCTGCCCTTGCTTCTTGGTCTCCCACTCGATTGCAGAGGGAATATTGCYGAGATGAGAAGATCTTGGTGGGGGCCCTGTAAAGACTTCATGGCAAATGCTCCCTTTGGCAGGGGCCACACTGCAGCATGCTCCTTTCCATGAGCTGGGCAGCACTCGCTCTCCTGCGTGACTTCCAGCTTCCCAAGAAGACTTAGGTACATGCCAAGTCAACAAGGAACAGGGCTTCGGGTTGCCATTAGGCATTTCTGCAGCCAACCTTATGTGGGGAGAAAGGAATAGCAAAGTGCTTGTGGTCTGGTGCACCTGAAAGCCTGTAGTCTGGGCTTTTTCTACTCGCTGCTGGTGTGCTTCCCTGCAGGCTCAGTAGGAGGTAATGGCCTCCTCTCAGCATGGGATTTTTCCTGTGAAAGTACACAGGGATTTTCTAGCCACTCAGATTACTGAACACTTGGTTTTTCCATCCTGTTTATCAAACAGACTTTCTGGATGTACTGTAGAGAATTCTTTCTGGAGCTTTGTCCGATACCATCTGTTCCGAGGGTGTAACAGTACCGTCAAAGGTCCCAGTGATTCTGGCAACGTTGCAGTAGGTGCAGACGGCGTTGCCTTTTGGTCTTGCTGGGGATATCTGCTCTTGGTTCAGGTACACATGTGCATACTCACTGCCACTGAAAAGAGAAAAAGAGTACCACCAAGCCCAAGCCAGGTGGATCAGGAACATGCCTAATTCTTCTCAGCAGGGAGAATCCAAGCAGGGAGGAGGGCTTTCAACACAAAATCCAAGTCAGGGTGAGGAATGGCAAGAGTAGCCTGCTGATTGAGCTGGCTGGATTTGAAATTGGTGTAGAATTATCAGCAGCTCCTTACGTGGAAAGAGGTAGGTGCAGCTGGGGAGAGGCAGAGACTCACTTCTGCTGCAGCCACAGACAGATCTGATGGCCATTTGGCATGTGAGGCTGAGAGCTGAAAGAAAACCAGATGCATTGACAGTCATGATCTGTGGCAGGGATGGACAGGACTCAGCAAATACAGCAGAATTTGGGAAGCCACATACAGGGAGGCTTAAGGCCTTTCTGTTTTGTCCTGTGGTGACTGTTTTATTAAGGCCAGGCAAATCAGGAGGGTCTCGAGAGAAAGCATTCCTGCCTTCAGTCACTACTAGCAGTGCTGCTTTGTGGCTCAGACATGTATGAGACTCATCAGAATCAACATTTGGTCACAAGGAGAGAAAGGGGAAAACAAGGGGAAAACCACATTAGAAACTTCCCTCGGCCCCCCAACACACACACACACACACACACACACACACACACGGAAAATCTGAGAGAAGCTGATGCTACATGACATTGCTGCCATTTACAGTGGGCTACACTGGGACTTTGTCACACAGGAGGACTTGTCAGCATGCTGCGGGAGGGTAACACCAGTGATGGGAAGTGGTGAATGAGAGAGCCAGATTATGACTAAGCAACGACATGTGAATGCTGGCCCTGTCATTACTGTACCTGGTTAAATCCAAAGGATCCCAAATTGCCTTGGATCACGGCTTGGCTCTTCCTTTGGAGCCCATAAAAAAGATCCCATCAGCTTAAGTAGGAGCAAGGTTAGGTCTGCCTTGACTGCTGTTGAAAAGCACAGATGCTATTAGCAGGGAAGTCACAAAGCAAGAACCTGCTTCACTGTGATTCTCATTACTAACATTACATTTGGCTGTGGGCTCAGGACCACCTTGAAAGACACACTGTTGTTTTTATCTTTTCCTGCAATTCGCTCCTGAAACTCTTCTGTCTTGTGGCAATTACCACATTCTTGGTCAGTCCCTACCAGGAACATTGGTTTTGGTCACGTAATAGAGGAGGTGCTGCATGTCTCACTGCTACTGGATACTGGAGGATGCACTTTTAAATCTATTACCTGCCACACTGCTGAAAACTTGTCCTGCATAAAAACATCTTGTGCCTCATTTTTCAGGAGATCTCACAACAGCAAACTTGTTTTCACCAGAATCTGATTGCTGATCTTCTCATCCAAAAGAGAGAATCCCCTCTGGATCTCCTTTTGGTCTTTCTTGATAACACTGTACACAGCTAAATCTCGTGCCAGCAATAGTACAGTAAATTCTTTGTTTCTGTCTCTTTGCCTTGTGATAGATGCAGAAATTGGTGTCAGGTGCTTTTGTGTAGACATGTCTGCAACCAAAGAAAGAGAAAATATCAGAAGCGTGGAGTTTATTGACTTTTTGCACAGGCTATCAATGGTCTGCTAGTTCTGTGAGACTCCCAGTAGGCGCAGCAGTAAGTGCCTTCATCGTTAGGATTTATGTCATTTACTGAGAGAGTACAGACATTTTTTCCTTTCTTAGCAGCAGAATACTTGCTCTTATAGGAGTCCTGATCATAACCAACTTCTTCTGCAGATTTGATATATAGAAGCCATTCGGGGCCTTTGGAAGGAATATGCCGGTACCAGTGTATATAAGCAGCCTGGAAGTTGGATATGCCCTCAGCTATACAGTCAATCCGTGCTGTTTTGGTCTTTCCTTGGGTAACAGATGTTTGGTGCTGTTTCAGAAGCACTTGCGCCTCTCCATCTAGAAAGAAGAGAAGGAAAGAAATGAGAATAAAGAATCATACCCTGCTCTTCATTYCTGTGCGTAAACACGAAGCACTTCCTGGCACTGCTCACTGCTGCCCCATTGTGAAAAAAGGGACATACGAGACCAGGCTGAAGCCAGGGCCAGGACCGGGAGCAGCAGCATCCTGAGAGCTCCTGCTTGCTGCCACCTCAGCAGAAACATGAGCGCTCTCCTTGCCAGGACGGAGAGCTGCGGCCCAGGAAAGGAAGTGACTCATTTCAGTGTCATGCAGAGAGGGTCTCCGGGCGCAGGGGGGATTTTGAGATAAAGTAGCATGATTCAACCCTGATAAATTTAATAGTCTGATCAGAGGTTTTACACAAGTTGCACAAATTCACCTCTTCTCACTCTTGCTCTCTCCCTCACAAACACACACACACACACACACACACACACACACACACAGATGCAGAATCAGTTCAACTCCTTTACAAAGCAATTGTAGAGTCTGAAGCTAATTTGATCACTACATTTAGGCTCATGGAAGGCTTCTAAATGCTGTCCAGTGTCAGGTACTTTTCCTCAGGTCCACTGCCAATAAAAGGAAGACAAAAAACCAACATGGAGGTCAATGAATTTAAGGTTCTCAAATTACTGCCCATTATGCAAGCTGAATGCCAAAGGCCAGAAAAATACACTGCACCCATTTGGGAGTTTGGCAGCAGTACTGCTGCTCTTGCTACTGCTTCTGGTCACAGGCAACTGTGACCCTACACCCAGGGTGGCATCTACAAATGCTGGCTATTATACAAAGAAACAGATGTGGTTTGCAGCCCAGAAAGGTTTAGCTGAAAAGGAAGATGATTAGGGAGAGCAAAATACAGAATTTATTCTATGCAGTTGATTGATAGTCAACCCTAAGAGGCCACTCCAGTCACTGCTGTTTTCCTTGCAAAGAAAATTAAACCAATTCCTACTCCACTGTTGTTGTACTCTTATTTTGCTGATGTCAGCCAGTTGTTCTTTTTGTTCATCTGCTCTTCTACTGTTGTGACAGGAAGGTGATCTTTCACACTTCTGTGAGCTGCAGCCAACATCCCAATGCTAAATGGGTGCTGGAGAAGGGGCATCAGAGGCCAGTTACACTGGGGTCTTTCAGACCAGAACGCTGTGCTTTTCTGATATAAACAATTGGTCGTTGGTGCAAATGAAAATGGTGTGAAATAAAAACTGATATTTTTCTGTTTGCAGAAYGGAAGCATAAATATCTGTTGTATAGTCGCTGCTCGTTTTGCAGGTTTGCTGCCTTGTTAGAGGAGAAACCTCACTGAAATCGAATAAGAGACTTGTGCTGTAACATAAGTGGAGGCTTGATTGGCTCCAAACTGAAAACAATTTGAAAATAAAAGGAGATTCTCTACCAGCAGAGGAGCATTAAAGGGGTAGATTGCACCTGCAGCCCTGAGCAGTGCTTCACTTCATTTTCACTTCCATCCTTTCATACTGCCACATGAAGAATGCAATTGGGGGGGGGGGGTCTTCTTCAGATGATGTCACTTGAAGGGTAGCTAGAAAGATTTTTCTTTCCTTTAGCTAGCCCACCCTGCCATCCTGGAATCATGCCCAGAGGCAATCCAGCCATACCTACAAAAACTCCCTTTTTGCTGTTAAAGYGAAGCAGCTGTGTCTGACTGGAGGCTGGTGGGTGAATGAGCGGGGATGTTCCCACATGCTTTCAAATATTCCAGGGTATTTTTGGTTGAGCAACAGTGCACGTCTTTGTGCAGGTTGCCTATGGCTTTCTACTGCTGTGCATCCCAGCTAGCACAGTAGTAGGTAGCAGCGTCCTGTGGCATTACTTTGCTCACTGTCAGGGTGCAGACAGATTGGGAGAGATCCTTCTCAATACTGAACTTCCCAYCATCAGAGCTATTTGCAAGGAAGAGCCTGGATGACATGTAGGCAATGTGCTCAGGAGCTGCATTCAGCCTCTTTCGGTACCAGTGAATAAAAGCAGTGGCAAAGTCAGGAGCTGACACACGGCAGCTGATTAGCACTGTTTTACTTTCTGGCTTGGTGATGGATATTGGAGTTTGCTGCAAGGTTTGTGCACAAACACCTACACAGAAAAAAAGGAAAAAAAAATGTGAAATGTGAAACAGAAATAACAGATCTTCCCTTTTGGCCACAAAAGAGCATGCAGAAAGGAGGGTGAGCAGGGCGCTTACAAGAAAAAAGAGCCACGAGAATAAACACTCTCAGCAGCCACATTCTCACTGCCCTCCTTCAAGCTTCRTCGAAGCAACCTCAGCATCAGAGTTGAGCAGTGGGAAAGCCCACCGGAGGGGTGGAAATAACTTGTTTTAGAACCATCCAATRCAACCATGCTGGCTGCAGATGCATTAAATAAGTATTCATGGGCCTTTTACTTAACATAAACAATTTCCTTTGAATAAAATTGAAATGGGAGACAAACAAAAAATTCCCTTATAAGAACAGAGCCCACTCCTGAGGCAAACATTTCTTCTTTTCTTTTTCTGGCCAGGGGATTGGTTTACATGATGAGTAAAGGGTCACCTTTTTTCTCAAGATACGATCAAGGTGTGTTAGCTTCAGAGTCACTTCTTCCCATCCAGATTTTTAAGCCCTCAAAAGCAGGCAGAGCTGTGGTTCTCCATCACATAAATCAAGGAGTTTATTTGGGAAATTACTGCTGTCCACTTGTTGTTACAGTCTCCTCTAGGCGCCCGCTGCTGCCTGCTGTGGGAGGCAGAGCTGGGCTGGGGGCACCATTCAGCCCGCCCAGGCTGACCCTTGCTTCTTCCTGGCATCTCCCCTCCTCAGCAGCCGGCCACCTGGAAAAAGCCATGAGGTGCAAGCCCTGGCTGAAAGAGAAACAGCTGAGTCCAGAGCTGTGGCTGCCTCTTGCCTTTCCCTCCCCACCCCTCTTTTGCCACTGTCTTTCTGCCTCCAGCTCCCCTGGCGCCTGCCACCATCTGCTGGCAGGTTTCTCCAAAGCCTTGCAGAAAGCATTCCCAAGCATCATTTTCTCTGCTGCCCTGCAGCAGAAGGTAGTGACCTCAAACAGCCAAGCAGCAGGCAGGTGTTATTTGCTACATCTTGGTGCCATAAGAGTTCCTGCCCATGAGCACAAGCTGGGACACGGGCCTGTGGCATCTGGCGAGCTTTCAAACCCTCGCCTGCCTGTGGTTGAGAGCCCTGAGGAGGTTTCTGTATAGACTGCTTAATGGTTTTCTGTGGCTGTGTAGTCCCAGTAAGCACAATAATAGGTTGCCTCCTGCTGCTTTGTTATTCGCTTTATTGTCAGAGTACAGATGGAAAGCGACATCTTCTTCTCTGCCCAAAACATTTCTTTATCAGCCTGTTCATCGAAAACAGGGTCTCCTGCTATCATATACAAAATGCGCTTTGGAGCTTCACTGGGTTTCTGTTGGTACCAGTGGATGGGGGTATTCCTGAAGTCTGAGCCGGAAAAATGGCAGTTAATTCGTGCAGTTGTTTGCATTCTGTTGTTCATGGAAGGTTGCGGCTGCCTGAGGCCTTGTGCAGCTCCATCTGCAAAGAAAAGCAGAGAACGGCACTGTCATGACAGCACTGACTGAATCCCCAGGCTCACAGAGTGTGACTCTCACAAGATCCGCAACTCACAAGCACAACTCACAAGAGCAAAAGGCTGAAGCAGCAAGAAAAACCTGCAGCAGCCACATGTACGTTGGAAGATGTCAAGCCCGCCTCGGAGAACTGGCCAGGAGAAGGATCCGTCCTTGCCTGGGGGAGCAGGTGCTTAATGAGAGCAAACGAGTGACTCCGGCCCCAGGCACCAATGGCAGCTTTGCTAAATGCCCCCACCTATTACGGGGCACAGCAGCTCTCCTCCAGCCCTGGACTACAGCTCCTGCAAATKGACACCACCACCCAAAGCAGCTTCCAAAATCAAGCCCTGTTTCAACTACAGCGTAGCATTAAGGAAATCGCTTTGTGACATGCCCATCGGGYTGGAGTACAGCCTTCACTCCTAGACCAGATGGCAATGCTAAATAGGAGAAACTCACACGACATCTGCAGGACATCACTAGTAATACACTCATTTGCATGCTCTCATGTTCTTAAACCTGCTAGTGAGCCATTTTTAAGATTTGTTTTAAGATCTGTTTTAAGATGGAGTGTCATTGAAAAAAAAGTTCAGCTCTGAGGTCTGAACACCTGCTAATGGGCCTTTCCCATGGTGATCTTACATCTCATTTCCAGCTGCTTCCTCATGCAGAATGTCTGAAAAATCAGCTTTAGAATGATACTTCACTCATACCAGTGCTATTGGGCTTCTTTTTTGAAGTAGAAATCAGTTAAATAGAAAAGAGTTTCTGCTAAGGAAACCAACCATCAGTCACCTTTCACACAAAAGAATCTTGCCTCTTCCTTCTTCCAAACCCAAGACTGTACCAAGGGTTTCTCTCCTACATGATATAAAATCATAATGTCATCAGGAGTTTTGTAGAACTGTTTCAGTGTGATAGCATTAAATGACATTGCTCACCCATGAGGTACAGGTTTGTCTGTCCACAAGGAAGTTGAATGTTGACTGGTGTAATCCAGCTCAGTGCAGAGAGAGCTAGCACAAAGTTTTTCTGAGCCTCCTGGAACAATTTTTGAGCCTTTGATGGTCAGGGCTATGTAATACAAGGAACCGAATTAAACATTGTTCTTTCRTCTGATTTTAGCGAGGAAATCTCAAGTTAACAGTATAGGAGTACTTTCTGCATTGTCCACAGATGTATCACAGCAACTGTGAAGAGAATCTAAATACATTCACATGTTCAGTAATTACTTGAAGTGATTAATAATAACGATGGTAACATGAGGACTGTCTTCTAATGGTCTTCTTGCGGATGCTTGTACCTTGACACAACATTCACTTCTGGAGCTGGTTTTTTCCTTTACTCAAAACTGACAGCTTTTTGAGGAGACAGGACAGTCAGCTTTGCTATTTTTCCAAGAAGAACAAGCTTGGGAGGGGTGCATGGCAGGGAAAGACATGGCTTTCTCCCCCAAAACAAACAGATGGGGGCTTTCAGCGAACCTGTCAGGTCAGGGGACAGGGAGTTAGCCCTATCTGGGACACTGCTGCCGTCTCAAAGAAGGACAGGTCTCCTCCGCACCCTGTATTTCAGCTATCCCACAGCTTTGCAGGCTGCTTCCCTTCTGCAGCAAATGCAAAATCCTCCTGGTACTGAACCATGAGTGGCTCATAATCCTCACTTGGGTTGAAATACCACAGCCCCAGAGCAGCAGTTCTCAAAGGTGGATAGGGAAAGTGGGGCCCAGTACCTAAGCAGGAATGGGAGAAATACACATTCAAAATTAACACTCCCAGGGGAGGTGCTTGGATGTAACAACCCACCYGAGGGAATTCACGGCTGATCCTTTCATCATTCGCGTCAATCCTAAAGAGCCTRCTGCCTTCAGGAGTCAATCCTGCCCTTTCTTGAGAGCTTCAAACAGCTACAGGCAAAGCCAGTCACTTTCACTCCAGCAGGAGTTGAAGCACGTATGGGAGAGCCCTGTGGCTGTCCCTTGGCTGAATACAAGGCCTACCAAGGTAAGGCTTTCTTCCACTGATTTCCACTGGCTTGTGGCTGAAGGATCCATCTGGCCAAGGACTGAGCACTTCTCATGCTGAGTCAAGAAGGAGTCACCAGAACACCCACAYCATGACTCTAGCACCCCTGAAAATCCTGACTGCTAATCCAAAGTGTGAGAAAAGAGTCTTCTAAACATGCTGTTTTAACATCAAAAAAACCTATCATTCCATGGCAAAGAAGTAGGATTAATTAGGCCTGAAGTGCCAGGGACTCTCCACTTGTCAGAGACATTGCCC
>NW_020447290.1:15548-79432 GCF_003343035.1 Apteryx rowi | reverse complement strand
GTCCACCTCTCCTTAGACACCCCAAGACTCTCCTGAAAGCACTTCTCACCAGCCTGCCCTAACAAATACTGCCTGCTTTTGTGGCACAAATGGGAATGCTGGTGGCAAAAGCAGATAGTAATAGATTACATGACAGTCAGTCTATCAGCAAGCTGACTTCTCTCTTGCTTGGAACAGCCCCGAAGTGTCTGGTCAGCCCTGTCCAGCTTTTTAATGTGAAGGGACACACCAGTTTTGCATGCCTATCGAGGTAAGGCCACCTTCCACTGATTTCCATTGGCTTGTGGCTGAAGGGTCCATCTGGCCAAGGACTGAGCACTCACGCTGAAAGCAAGTCAAGAAGTAGTCACCAGCACAGGCCATCATGACTCTAGCACCCCCCAGGGGTGAAAATCCTGACTGCTAATCTGAAGTGTGAGAAAAGAGTCTTCTAAACATGCTGCTTTAACCTCAGAAAAAATGTTTATAATTTCATAGTGAAGCATTTGGTGTTCATAGCTGTTAGATCTTTAAACAGCATTTTGTTGGTTTCTTGTCTTAATTGCAAAGTAATCTAAAGTGAAGACCTTGTGTTATTGGAAAATATATTAGTGGCTTTGTGAGTAGAAGAAAAAACACGTTATGTGAGTTTATTTTGTAAAAGTACAAAAAGCCACAAGATCAACAATAGTCCTGTATTAGCTCAACATTTATGCATCACTTATTCTGGATATATATACATCATATTTTTCTTACTTTCACTACTCACTCCATGAAAGGATTAAGAGGCAACATATCATGGAAAAACAAGATGGACTGCTCTAACATAGATTCAGGTCCACCATCCTGATCTTGCTAGAAGGTCTTGATGTGAGGGCAACTTGGGAAGGGGGTTCTTTGCAATTCAGAGCCTGAAAAATACCCAGCCCTGGCCTATATAATACTTTTTCCTAAAATTTTATTTATAAATATAACAGGTAATAAAGCACTGAATGCTTCGCTCAGAAAAAGCTAATTCTATACAGCACTGAGCAATGTTGGAAGCACTGGCATTCTCTGTCGCTTAATAGTGTTATTTAAGGATGCGTTTCAGAGAAGGACACCCTTCTTGTGAATGCCACTCTTGGCATTTTTTAGGTATTGCAAAAAAAAAAAAAGTAAAACTTTTCTTCTGTGAACTAAAAGAGTAAGCGAACTCAATGTTAGTAGCACTTGCTGATATGGGAAATTCAGACTGTCAATTGAGACAATGTTCTAATCTTGAGATAAGTCAGACTGTAGCCCATCATTTCCACTTGGAAATAACAGAAACTTTGTTTGGGGATTGCTAAAACTGGATTTCCGTAGAAACAATGTAAGACATAATCCTAGGTGGAGAACAAGATGGACAGCAGGATCTAACAGGTCTTTTAAAGCGGCACTGTAGTTAGTACCTGCTGCACCAACAGTATGCATTCGTGATTGCTCACACACACTGGGAGTTTCTCTTGAGAGAAATATCCCAGTATACTCCTTATCTTAGGGTTAAACTTGAAAACTACCACTAGAGGTACAAACTCAGTGACTTCATCTAAAATGCCAGGCAGCTCTTGGTACCAGTGGACACACGTGAAGTCTGGCCCACCAGTCGGTGTACACTTCAGTCTGGCAATGCTGTATGAAAAAGGCTTTTTTGTGAGAGACACCAGCTTCGGCTCTAGGCAAATGGCCTACTGTGCACCTAGGAGGAAAGCAGCAATGAGAAGAAATTTTTCTTCTTCAAAGAGCAAAGACCTAGGAGTGTCTATGTAAACCATTCACTGTAGAGGAAAGATATTGGGCTTCTTTCTCTCTTCCCTTTGAGGTGGGAGAGAAATAAAAATTCTGCAGGATTACCCTGATAWGAAATTACAGTACTTAGTGCAAGAGCACTGCAAACCATCAAATAGTACATTATGAATCTGTAAAGGTAGCTAATACATTCAAGATATTTACAGAGTATGAGGCAAGCTGGGAAGAATTTCAGAGAGTCCTCCATGTCTTCTAACCAACTGCAGCTCCTCAGGAGGGGGGCTTTGCACACCTTCTTCTCCTCTTTTTTCTTTCATCCCATTGAGCTGGGTGATGAATGCACTGGAGTAAACCTTCAGGACTGAGCAAACCCACAGTCAAGCTCTTACTTAAAATTGGCCAATGGTTTGCTGTTGCTGAGGTCAACTGGCAAGGCACAACCTGAGCCCAGGCAGTTTAAGGCTCTTGTCCACCAACACAAGGGGACTTCGTGAAGACTGTCTGTCAAGAATGGCATGTGCTAACTTCAGAATTGGGTAGGTCAAGGACTTGGCAAGACCTAAAAGTGTGCTTGCAATTTAACAGCACAGAGAAGCACCTGCAACTACTTTGCTTGCTATTATGCATGGGGGAAAATGCTCCAAGTTCTCTCACAGCCTCACTTGCTAATTTAGGGCAAATATTTGAATTTTAAAGATGGGTAATACCCAAGCTCTGGATGTTTCCAACTGAGGGTTACAAGTGCTTAGCTCTTCTTAAAAACCTTGTCTTAAATCTTGGTACTATAGTTCCCTCGCTCTTCTCTTCCCTCAGCATATGTTTCCCTGCTTGAGACTGTCTCTGAGGGAAAAGGGCCAACTTCACAAAGAGTTTTTTTTACAGAACACAAGGAGTAGGGCCTACTCTTGGATCCCCACATCAGTTACTACAGATCAGCTTTGGGTAAAGATATGAGGATAAATCAGTGTGAAAATGATTTACTCAGTGGGTTCTCAACACATGATCCAAGGGAAAGGACTGTGATACTGTTTTTTCCATGTCAGGATGACTAAGCTAGAGTGTCCCTACACAAAAAAATTCATGGTGTTGCAGGGATGTTTCCTCTGCAAATACATCACTGTGGTAGCCTTTGTGCAGAAACAGCAGAAGGCTATGGCTCTGTGTGTCATCCCACACAGCACAGTTGTACCATGGGCTGACTTGGTTTTTCAGCTTGTGCACAGCAGGATGCAGGTGTCATTGCATGCACAGACTGAATGTTTCTCTTTGGAGAARCGTGAGTCCCAACTTATACAAGACCCAGCAAGGATGAGAAAGAGCAGTATCTCTTGGGGTTTTCCAGGCAACATTCAGTACCAGTGTATATAGGTGAACTGTGACCCTCCAGATACTTTGCAAGTAAATTTGGCTATGATGTTCCTTGTGAGTGGCTGGGCTGTGATGGAGACTGGCTACTGGTCCAGGTGGTCAGCCCACAGCACACCTGGAGGGTGAGAAGGGAGAACACAGCAGGGATGGGACAGCAGCATGCAATCCTCTGTCAATAGGAGTGGGGATATAAAGGCATCCACAAACCACAGGCACCCATGAGGAAGGGACACCGGGCTTTATTCTCTGCACTTGTTGATAGAGGCATGTACTGCTGCACAGCATGTGGAGGGGGAGAAATAYGGGACCTTATCTCCAGCATGTCTGTTATATTGCATACATTTGTCAGCCATTACACAAGGSAAAAGGCAGTGCAGAATCAAGTCATTTGTCTACAATTTTTTGGCAAAGTGTCATTTGAGCTTGGGACTTGGGTAATAAGACATCGCTGATTGAAAACTGCACAATTATGTTGGGGGACAAATGGAAGTGTGATATAAAACCAAGAAGAAATACATTCTGAGACCATTAAGAATAACTAATATATCTAACACTTACAAGGTGAGAGACAAGCTGGGAGGATTTCCAAGAAATCCATAATTTTTCCTAGTTCTGCCACAGCTCCTCAGAAAAGGAAGTTCAGAGACACCRGTATAGTTCAACCCTAAGGGAGAGAAAGAAATTAAAAATATATATAGATGCCCTGTCCCAAGAAAGCAAAGTAAGTGGTGAAGGGGAAGATGATGTTTTTTACTCTGTTGGCTTAATTTCCTGTTAAAAAAGAGAAGGGGGGTGTAAATGTGAAAATCAGRTAATGCCATTGGTAAGTGCTGCCTGTGCATGTGGCTGTGAGCCTTTAACCAGAACAGGTCACTGAGTTTTCATGCACCAATATCTTTCTTCTTTCTGCCCAGAAGAGTTCTGCGACCCCTGTGCTGGGATATGGCTAATGCTGAGCTCCCACAAAATTTACCTGGATAATCACAAGCAAGTTACTAAGGGCCAGGTTTTGAGAGGTGCGGAATGGCCCACCCAGGCTTCATCAGACAGACAGCTGCTCTGCCCTCCCTGGCTCGAATCCCCTAAACCTCTTCAGGCTAAAATTGTTCCACTCACCTTTACATGAGCATAATTCTCCTCCCTTTCCTCCAGTCTTTGCTGATCATGCTTCTTGAGCCTGTGATTCCTCAGGCATCTGGACTGTTAGACTCAGGGTTTTCTAAAGTACTTAAAACACTTGTAGGTCAGTCTCARATTGAATGTAAAAATATAGCAGTAATAATATCTTTATACCTGCAAAAGTCTTAAGTGCCCCAAATTTTCTCTATTTTAACAAAATCAGGGTTTCTAAGAAAAACAATGTCACCTCTCCGTGCTAATACTTCCCCACTCCTAATCATGGGCAAGCGAGCAACAGCCCCAGGTACAACCGCAGCTAATACTCCTAAGTCACCCTATAAAGCACAGCACAGTAAGGAGGTAGGGTTCCCCCCTCCAGACTACAATAAAACTACTGTAGGCATTTGAGTGCTCAAACCCAGCCCATGCAAGCAGGCAGTTAGTCCTTGGGAATAGCTCTCACATGATTTCATTGTGGTAGTTTCTTTTCAGGACTCAAAGAGACTTGTGGTTTTGTGCATACTCCCATGCAGCACAGGAGTATCACTCACTGTCTTCCAGGTTGTGCACTCACAGGGTGCAGGTGTCTGAGCTCACAGCAGCTGGCTGTTTGCCTCTAGGGAAGCTGACTTCCTGTAAAAAATAAGTACCAGAGAGCGTAAGAGAGGGAACAGTCTCTCCGGGGTGTAGGTATCACTCAGTACTATTGGGTATAAGTGGGGGCTGATCTAGCAGTCACTTTGCAGATGGGCTTGCCTGTGCTGTTTAGCTGGGTCGTGGCAYGGTCTAGCTCCTGCTCCAGCTGAGGAGCCATCAGCACACGTTGCAGCAAGGTGGAGAACGCAGAAARGAGGCGCTTGTAGCAAGAAATCATTCTCTGTCAGAGAGCAGAGACAATGGTGTCTGTGAGTCCTGGTTAGTCATGGGGAAGAAACATCAGGACATCAGGCTCCCTTCTCTCTGTCCCTTCAGCTCTCTCACCACGCGGGGGGCAGAAGTGCACAGCATTTGCAAATCTCAGTTGTCCTGTGCACCCTTTTTACACACTTGGCAATCATTACACCTGAGAAAGACATTGCAGAATTGCCTCTGATTTTCCTGCAAAGGTAACTCAGTTTARGACCCAAAGAGCATGATGTAACTATTATCCCCTCTGTAGTGCTATTGAACTGCCTCGATGCAATTGCTGCATTTGGTTGAAGAAGAAATATCATTGTACTATATAACCAGTACCCAATATTCTGAAGTTTTTACGATAACTAATCATCTGCTGAATATACAGGTAAGAGGCAAGCTAGGGGAATTTCAAAAAGCCCACCACATTTCCTAAGCAGCTTCAGCTATTTGGAAAGGGAAGAGGAAAAAAAGAAAACACTGTTCAACCTGTGTGGATAGAAAAGAGCAAAAGAAAATCAAAGGAAATCTGTACCAAGTTCTGTTCCTTCACATCAAATGACAAAGAGATTGGTGTTGTTTATACTGCACTGGCTTAGTTTCCTGTAGAAAAATATGTGAGCAGAGCCCTGTATAATTGTGGTCTCACCATTGCATGCCCTGTGGAGGGAAGGCTCTCCAGACATTTCCTTCCTTCTGCAGAACAGTTTCACAGACTGACAGCTTCGTCTCTGCCAGCAGAGACAATTTTGCAAGCAGCCCATTGAAAGGACACTGCCAGCCTCAATTCCCTTGCCCTGCTGCAGCCTTCCTGCATGTTCTCAGGCAACTTACAAAATCCAGCTTGCAGAGATGGGGAATGCCCATCCTCGCAGTGAGTTCAGCTGGAGAGGTAAATGCTCAGTGCTACCCAGCCATAAATCTCTCTGTGCTGAACTGCCTAACTAAAAAAGCAAGAGTAATTCTTCTCCTTTTTCCAGTCTTTGTCTGTTTTTCTTATTCATTTATACTATAATTCCCTAGGGACAGGGACTTCTTCACAGAGCATTCTTCTGAAGTATCTAACACAGCAGCAGGTCAATCACAAATCAGACATAACAATGACAGCAATCATGGCAGCTGCATTAATTTCTTTGTGTMTATTAATCTTACCGCATAGGGGATATTAAGAGAGTGATTTTGAGTTTTGTTCAGACGGTAAAAGCAGCCTGGTTCCTGCCTGAGCTATTGATAATCATATTGTATCTAGTAGATAAATGAGGAAGGGTCAGATTGGACTGTGCAAGCTAGACCTAAATTTGTTTCTTGAAATTCTTTGCATGGTAGCTTGTGAACCTACAAGCATGCAGAAAATCCTGTATCCCCTGAGCCTTCTTAGGAAGATATGATACCAATTCCGGCCATACTCTTTCAGTTAGACCTGATGACGAAACATCAGTTTGCAGGAGGCTGGGGGAATTTCCCTGCTGTCATCTGTGCTTTTTGTGCAAGAGCTGCGGCAGCCCGCAGAGCCGTGCAAACTCCCACACTGCACAGTAATAGCGGCCGCCGTCTACACTTCCCACTTTGTGCACCACCAGTTTGCAGATGCCTGTAGAGGGGAAAAAGGCTGYGACCTTCTCAGGAGAGACACCAGCCTCCCGGATAGGGTCCGGTTTGGAGAACGAGAGGTAGAGCAGCCGCTGCGGTGGCCCATCGCCCGAGGATCGGTACCAGTGGACATAGGTGGAGCTCGACCCGCCGGTCACTTTGCAAGTAAATTCAGCAGTGCTGCTCTGCTGTGGCRGCTTGAGGATAAAAGCTGGTTCCTGATCCAATCGAAGGGCCCACAGCACACCTGGAGGCAAAAAAGGAGGGAGAGCAGCAGTGAGGAGATGCCAGCTGAAAATCAGATTTTACTCTCCCCTGCCTTCTGCCACTCTCAGCACCGCAGTCCTTCCTTGCCAGGACAGCCTCCAGCTGTTTTAACCCAGCAGGGAATAACACCTTGTGGAAGTATGACTGGCAAACAGCAGAGCATGCATTACTGCTAGGAGGCCATGTCACACTTACAGGGGAGGAGAGAGGCCACGGCAAGCCCCAGGGAGCCAGGCATGCTGCTTGGTGCCCACTGCCCTGAAATGGGCCAGCAGGAGGACAGCGCTGTTCGCTCGCTGGGGCCGCGTGGGAGCTGCAAACCACTGGGGCTGGGGAGGAGAGGAGGGGATGTGGCCCCACAGCTGCTGCAGTGGCGCTGGGGGTGGTGCTGGGTTGTGCTGGGAGGGGCAAGATATGCACACATGGTCAGAGAGGGACTGCTGGGTTGCACCAGCACCGTGCAAGGGCCTGGGAAGAGAGGTGGCGTTTCTTTGTACTCTTCTGCCAGGAAGAGCAACCACTGAGACATTTATTTGTTGCACACAAGCCTAAAATAGGCCACATGCAAAAACGATTCTCAGCYGTTAAACCTGGAAGAGCTAAACTAGGTTTGACGTGTGCCAACGGCATGCCGGGTCCCACTGAGCTCAGTGGGACAGAGGAAGTGGTGCCCTTTGGGCATCAGCCTCCTCTGAGTATGTGTCAGGGTGGGGGAGTCTCTGCTGACTTGTGTGCTCCCTCTGACCTTTATTTCCTTCGTATAAAATGCAGAGCAATGCAGGCCTCATATGCTTTAGTATCTTTAAACATATCTTGGTACATTTTGTAGAGGCAGGGCTTATTACCCAGATCTTTATGGGTAGTTTAGTGCTTTACTCCTGATTACARTGAAAATTAGAGCTTGAGTGTGTCTATCCGGACATCTAATATTCACTAATATCCTTATGTCCTTCACCATTCCATATGGTCTATTCATTCTGGTTAGCTATATTTGTCTCTAGTTTTGTTTGGATACTGTGTATTTTCTTCATTCTTTCTGCTCAATTCCTGTATGCCACCATTGAATTTCATATCACAGAAAATTGCAGGGTCCTTCTATACAAGTACATATCATTTTGTTATGGGGCTGCCCAACATTTATAATTTATTTCTCTGGCTGAAAACAATATCCCTCCTGCCCAATCTTTAAATAGGTTCCCTCCTGCCCAATCTTTAAATAGGTTCCTGGGGACAGTCCATTGGCCCAGAGCCAGGAGAAGGAAACTTGTGAGAAGATGCCCTCAGAAAATCCCCTGCAAAATATCCTATGGGATAATTTGCATATATATGCCTATATTGCTGCAGCTGGGATGATCTGGAGTGTCTATTATCATTCAAGGAGACTGGGAAGTCAATGGAACAGAGTCTCCAAAAACATCCTACTGGTTTTGTGATGGACCAGAGGAGGCTTTTGGCTTGCTCTCCACTCCCATGCAGCACAGGAGTTAGCAGGACACAAGCATCTTCCCTATGGAGATGGCTGTTTCCCAGCTGATGTCAGAGCCTGAGAGACTGAGGTAGAACAGCTTCTCTGGGGCCTTTCTGAGGAGGTCTTAGTGCCAATGGATGCAGGTAGTGTCTGACCTGGCTGCAAGAGTTTTCAGGAGTGCTGCCCTTGTGTGCCTGATTTATAATAGGATTAGGCTTCTGGTCCCAGCTAATGGCCCACAGCACCTCTGGAAAATGAAAAGGGAGAGCAGCAATGAGGAGGCAGCAGTTAGTTAGAAATATTTCCCTACTTGAAACAAAAATGTCCGCCCCTATGCTGGGTCTGTAAAATTGATATTCACAGATGTTAATTTGTCTCATTTACAAACGTGCAACGTGCGTTGCTGATGGCATAGAGAAGTCTCATATTGATGTCTTCTTACAGTCTCTGAAGTGTAAATACCTATGCTGAAGCCCTAGCAAATTAGTGCCCATGTTTGCTAGGTATCCATACATCTCCAGCCACCTATGGACCTAAATTTTCTCATCAGTTCCCCAGTTTCTGCACAGTAGATCAATTTTTACTCTCAGGAGTATAATGTTATTATCCTGTGGGGCGTCAGACATGTGCTCCTGTATAAATAATTAGAAGAACCTTTAAAACATTGAAAAAATGGAAAAAAAATGTGTACTTACAGCAAAAGGGACAAGCTGAGAAGGCTTCCAGAAAGCCTGCCATGCATCTTAGCTGCTGTTCCTCAAGGCCAGCAGTGTTGTGCTCTCCCAAATGATGAATAGTCCAGGGCTGAAAGAACAAAATGAAAGATAAACTCCTAAACCCTCTGAGAGGAAAATGAGAAGATGCACTGGCTGTTGCTGGTTCAAGCCTATTGGAAAGTTTCAGACTTTGACAGCAAAGGGAAGGGGACATGGGTACAGACGAGGGGTGAGAGTGAATGCATGATCATGTCATCACGGTGAGAAAGYCTGCAATAGAAGTAGATGCCTTGCTCCACTGAAAGGGAGACCTACAGAGTGTTTGGTATTTGAGAGGGGAGAAAATAGACAGACTGTCAGATTAGACAAAATGTCAGATTAGTTTCCATTCAGTAAATGAGAAGGTGAAACAGTCTTCAAAGCAAAAATACTGTGCATTTCCTTGAAAAAGGTGGACATGAAACATGAAATGAGACCACTATATTTAATTCACTATCTGCACTATTGGACTTCTTCATTGCCTCCTACTGACATCCATTCACAACTTAAACTCTCCTATGTATTATAAAGGAAACCCCATGAGAACAAGGTGTGGTCTCCTCATTCCAGGAGAAGGTGCTGGGAGGGGGGGAGAAAGGGGGCTGAGAATCATGTGATAGGAAGAGTCATTTGGCCAAAGACCCTGCATTTACACACTGATCAGGTCTGTTTAGAAACCCTTATCTCACATTTCCTGGCAGTACTTTTTTTCTTTTCTTTCAGATCTCTAAGAAAAGGAAAGGGCAAAAATAGAGTCCAGGAGTAGGAATAATACGAATTTATATGCTACTTTGCCAAGCTAAAATGAACAGGCATTATAGAATAGTCATGGAATATTTACTTACTAGAGCTATCCCTACATGTTTCCATTTTCTACCTCTTTTTCTGTTTGCTCTCCTTCCTTTAAGACTAAGGAGCAGAGGCAAAGGTTAGCTACATATTAGCAACACTAATAAAAATGGTTTCTTTTGAAGACCRCATTTAGCGGAAGAGGCAGTTTGGTGCAGTATTTTTGTAGTTTCCAGGGCCAGTGCCAGGCTGCTGAGCACTGACTTTTGTTCAAGGGCTTGGCTTGCAGGTTTTCAACACACCAACATTAAAAGACTGCAGACATTCACTTAGTAGTGCTGTTTTGGCTGAAAGTCAAATAATACTGCAGCATTCTGCTAACACATGAGAACCAGAAGTCAAGCAGGCTTTTTTTGGTCAGCCCAACAAAACTAGAACAAACCATGAATTGGTGAACAGAGAGAGACAGAGRCAGGAGCAGACATGTAAGAAAATTATGAGGAGAAACTGGCTTTATAGGTCAAATTAGTGCCAATGAGCCAAAAATGAAGACATTTATTGGTTTAAAAATACTTTCTCATCATTAATAAATTAACTATTTATTTAAACCCAAGAAGAATATAAAATTATTTTCTCCTCTTAATCTAGCAATGCCTCTTTGAATTGAATCAACTAAGCAACTTGATATTGGGTSAAGAGTTTTCAAGAGTAGCCAGGCCAGTGTGATTTATAGTGCAAGTTTTAATATGTCTGAGATGCAAGTATGCATTGCTGTAATGAGTTACAGTGCACCCCAGTAATGTACTTTTCTGTCTTCATCTGCCTGTAAGTTGAAGTAGCCAGATACTGTGCAYAAGAGACTGGCTTTGGATTGTATGAATTTGTCCTCTGTGTCTGCAGAGATGAGTCAATTTCCGATAATGAGAGATATTATTACAAGAAATTCATATTTGAACACTGAACCAAATGACAGCTCCAATTTGCTAAATGCATCAAGCATCTGCCACCCTCTGCTGGGTATAAAGCAGTAAAACCCCCAGAAGTCCTTTTTGAGCAGCTATGTAATAGGTATAGATGGAAGCTGAGGGTGCCTGTAATACTAAGAATTTTTTAAGGAAAACAGTTGTGCATCAGTCACTTATTTTCATGAATGCTTTTTAAATGGACAGCAGTGTGATGTTCTTACTTGGGCTAGCAGATACACCAAGATCCTCAGCATTTATACTACAGCTCCTGTAAAAACATACATTTTATGGGCTTGCAATATAGTGTTCTGAATCCCTGCAAATGACTAAGGGCAATTTCCACTTTCATTTACATCCCTGCAAGACCTTAGGAGTCATAGCGCTGTGCCAGGTATAGGGTCTGTCAGACTTTAGCCACTGAGAGAGAATTTTGTATGACCTTCTTATTTGGGGATTTTGCTTTAACCCACACATCTATTCCTCAAGATTATATGTTTTTTTCATCTCTGGATAAACTGCTAGATTTTTTCTGGTATTGCAGCTCAATGTGTTTAAATTAGGAAACTTTTATAAAGAACTTTGGCTTCTTTTGCATAATTACCTGAAATACATGGAGTACAGAAAGCCTGGAGTACATTCACCTTCTCCTTTGAAGCATACACTTTGGAAACTTATTAATCAAGGTATATAATGCCTTACCTTTACGGGGCTTGATGTTCTTCATCCAGTTATATATCGTACTACAAACAGTCTAGGCAAATACAGAGTCACGTTTACTCAGTTGGGGTTAGGCTGGGTTGCCTCAAAGTCTATACTTCAACAGCACTGAGAGAGACTGCAGCCTGTTTTCTCCTCTGAGGCCAGGCTGAGGACGTACAGGAGTTTTGTGCTTGATCTTAGCTGCCAAGAGGCTCTTCTTACTCAAGGGAGACAGGTAAGATAACGTTCCTCTGTGCTTTGTGCCAGAAGAGCCACCCTGAACCCAGGACCAGATCGAACATCCTCCCCTGGCAAGTCACTGAGAGATTTTGCAGCCCTGGGGATATGACAAGCTATGAAACTGTGGAGTGGCTATGTGCACAACTTGTACAMATGCACCTCATTTGAATGAACGGCAGATGGTGGGCTTCAGCAACAGTACAGCAGTATACATCCATCAGGGTTGGATCGAGGTTGGTTCCTCTACGGCTGATGTGGCTCTTGCTGACTCCTGGAGACTCAATTTCTGATGGCCGCATGCTCCTTTGTAATTCTGTGCATTGCATTTAGTATCTGTGACTGGACAGAAATCCTATATATGTATGGAGTGGTATTTTTGTTACTGTCTAGGCATTTTCTTTCACTGAAGTTTCCTCTAACTTCTATTAAGCATCTGAATATGCAGCACAATTCCYTTTGGGATAATTTCAGTTTTGCTAATTTAGCATTAATTGTGAGGTCTTCCTGTTGGTTACAAAAAAGACCACTTGGAAAGTGCTGCAGTTTTCCCCATATGATGCTTCTGGGTTGATTAAATAGGTCAGGCTGAATCTAACATGCAAGAAAAATGCAGATGTATTTGAAATGCTGCTGGAGACACAGTACACACAAAGAGAGCATCAGAGCTGAAATCATGTGGGTGAGGACCTAAGAGAAATTTTTGAAAAGTGACTATCATATCCTGTATCTATACACTTAGGGAGATGCTGATTCCAAAAACACATCCTACTTCATATTCATTAATTCTGAACCTTAACTGAGAACTTGCTATTTCCTAAAATTCCTCTCCCTAACTGAACAGAAATTGAACAGAATGTCTTTACTCCAGAGAGAGCTGGAGTGTAAAATAAAAGCAAGGTGGCTGTCATATAGTGTCACTGGCTGTGTTTGCACCAAGTACATTGCAGCCACCTCATCTGCAGCAAACATCTCACCGCCAGAAAGCATATCACAGCTAACAGTGAACACTGCTGATTGCAACAGGCTGGAAAAACACCTTCATGCTCTTTTGCCCTGCTTTCAAAAATGTGACATTGCTTAATTATTGAGCTAACTACTTTCTGTAGCCATGGATTGGCTTATCTAGTGTTCTTCGATCAACTGCAGTCTTAGTGTTTTAAATATGAAAAGTAAAAGATTGATTTTAAAAATACATATTTTTTTTGAAAACTAGTAATAAAAAGCAGATTTTGACCTTCAAACAGCAGAGAACTGTGGCATTTTTGGAGGCTACCCTAGAACTTCTGGCCACTACCCCTGTAATAAAGGCTCATGCTATTGCTGTATATGTGTGTGTGAGAGGGAACAGGCTTGAAAACCATTCCTACTGCTCTTTCACCAACTCCATCCATTTAAATTATCCATCATAACAACATTCTTTTACTCATTTTTCCCTGCATCAGCAAGGTTCTTGACAATTTCATCTCTAAACCTGAGCTTAAGGAGATTATGATTTACTTCATGTCTTTCAGACATCATTAGCACATCAGTGATCAGAGTGACCTGGAATTAAATGCTACACAATCTGAGYAGGACCGTGTCCCCCACAGCCTCCCTCCTTCTTCTAGGGGCAAGGGCAGATGCAACCAGCTGTGAGATTTGGAAGAGGTGGAGCAAGGAGGGAAGGAGGAAGAGAAAGGGAACAGAAGTATCATGTAGCCTATTCACTTTCCATTATTCTTGAAAGGTCATGAACCAGATAGACAAGCCGCAAATACACAATTTATTAGTTGACTCACATGAGATGTTCCTCTGTCTTCCGTTATTTTTTACTTCCAAGGCCACGCTGTGCATAATCAGCCTGCAGGATCAAGAGATTGGGTTCCTAAATCTTTCAAAGGTTCATTTGATGTAGAGTTAGAAATTATAACTGTACGAGGCTAGTAGCATGTGCTGTTGCTTAGGCATAAATAAGTCTTTAAAGAAATCAAGATACAATGGGTTGTTGATTTGCAGATAGCCTGAAAACATGAAATGCAGTAGCTCACCAAGTCCAATGTAGTGTGTTAATCTGAAACATCCAAGTAAAGAAGGAAATAATTCTGAGTTAATATAATTCCTAAAGAGAGAGTCACTGGTATGTAACTACAGCATGTACTGGAAAGAATTTCCATTGTATGCCCTAGAACAAGCTTGTACAGATCACAGAAAAATACACTTATTTCATACCATTCATCTAGGGAGCTGTAGACATAAAAGTGTCTGAGGGATAAGTCCGATTGTCTAATGAAAGTAGAGTAAGAAGAAACTGCATATTAAAGACAGCTGCTAACCCCTAATGATAAGTATGTTTGTATCCATGATCTCCTTCTTTCAGAAGGGAAAATTAGGAAAATTATTCTGGCTAGCACAGTAATATCCTTCCTTTAGCATCTATCATCTTAGTGTAAGAATTTTTGCAAAGAATTTTAAAGACACAGCACTAATAATTCTCCTCATCCTTCCCACAGGATGTCTGTTTTATTTGCTTTGGGGCTCTGAGGTATATGTGCAAGATATGAAGACATAGTTAATGCCAGAATGGTATGCCATATCCACAGTGGACATTTGTTGATGTTTGAAATGATATTTTCTTTTATACGGAGGTGGAATTAAGAAACAAAGAGTATAGTCAAGCAGTGTTTCTGAAGAGCATGTCGGAAGAAGCCATGAAGGCTCTTTGCTCGAGATTAGAGACCTTTCCCATCTAAATGCACAGTCAAATAATGCCAATTCTAGTGTGTGCTGCAAACCCCATACCAGTGGATTTGGCACATTGGCCTGTACCAAGGACATTAGAGAAATCAAGGCTGAGGGTGCTGAATTTCACTTAGGTACTTCTAGCACCAACACGACATAAAGGTACCTGCACACAATCTGCACTGGATAAAGATGTGTGTTGGGCCGATCACACTGCCATCTGCTTTAGGGCTACTGCTCTCATGTAACATGGTCTCACTCAGTTGCAGGTTCCAGTCAGAGGAGTGGCCACATGGCATCCACAGGAAAACTTTCAGTGTCCAGCGCGGGTCCGTTGCAATGATCCATAGAGCATCTATTACTGAAACGTAAGTGTCAAGATCCAGTTAAGCAGGGAATTGTGGCATGGAGGGCATTAGAGTCATGGCATAAAATAGGTTTAATAGATTATTATCTCAAAATGACCACCTGAAGGTGGTGCATTACAGTCTGAAATTTATTGCAACAGATCAAAAACTAATGAAAGTTGTTCCCCTGGTGAGATTCTTGGCCCTGGATCTCCACTGACAGCCAAACCTGTGGAAGGAATGGGAAGAAAACCAAAGAGCTTTCATATAATCTCCTTAGAGTCTGATAGCTCATGGTGACATTTTAGAGCCAAAATCCCAGCTGACACAGCTGAGTCAGTCAACTTCTTTGCAACATACACTATCAGAGGTTGCTTTTGAAAGCTATTGTATTCTGAAAAACAAAAAGAAACCAGATTTTCTCCTCTTTCAGAGCAACAAAATCTATTTCTTCAATTTAAATCTGACAACTTAGGAGCAGAAACAGACACTGATCACAGAGACACACACACACACCCCGTCCCCAAGAAAAATATCATGAAAAATAACTGAATTAATAGGAAAATGCAAGTGTTCCTAAATATTTGTAACTTCCCTGCATCAGCAAACATAACAGAGCAGATTCATGGAGAATGAACTTTCCACACAAGGTAAATGGAGAAGCAGCAGATGAAGTAAGTAAGTGGCAGCAATCTTCAGTTGGGTGACAGTCAAGCACAAACAAGCTTCTTTGGTGTTTGTGGGCAGAAATTAGCTAGCAGTTAGAGTCCATTTCCAGGAAGGGCAGTTAGGATATGCGCTGAGCTGGGGTTCAGACCTTTTGGAGCTCTGGCCTTGACTGGAGTTGAGAGCAAGAATTTAGATGGTGCACCTGTTATGCTCTGTTTCTTTGGCAAAAGAGGAATTAAATTAAGATTAGATTCTGTAATGTAACATATAAACTATATAAAATTCAGTGTAACAAAAATTCAAAAGCACCACAGTTGAAACAGCTTTTTTGGATCAAAGGTTTATTTTTAATGACACAGCACTGGAAAACATAAGTTACAGATGACTTCTTCATACAGGATACATTATATATCTTATTTTAAAAGGATCTGTGAAGATATGCTGCATAAATACCTATAGTGAAAATATATTGTGTTTATTTATTTCTTCTCAGAGATTAGTTCTGTTTTCTTTATTCAGCCAATTAAATAAAAAAGTATAGATCAGCATTATAACAGCTCCCCCTCCAGGTTATCTCATTGTAACTACTGCAGCTGGAAGAGGAGGAGACTGAGCCATGCCTTCCCAAAGGTTTAGCAGCTTTGAACATGATATTGTTCATCATCTCAGAATGAAGATTTCACATTACAAACACAGATACTGTATAATGTTTTGGCAATGGAGCAGCTAGTTTTGCTTTGGAACAAAACTGTTTCCTGTAATGCYAGACAGTGAAAGAGCAATGCAGGTACTGATGATACTACACAGTCAAAGAACTACAATGAAGATGTGGAAATGCATATAYATCCATATGCACTTATATATACACATATACATTCTTGTGTGTATATATGTAATGTGTCCAAAAATAACATTGAAAAATGTTGCAGCAGTTTTATTTTTTTAAACACATGAAACTTATAATAGTTTGACCTCATTACTACAGGATTACTAATCAAATTGTCTGCAGTGCAACTCAATACAATACACTTAGTGCAGAGAAGTTAAGGTTTTGGTATCAAGGAGGTTAATTTCAGATTTCATGGGAAAGGACCAAATACAGGATCACCATAGCTCTGACAAAGCACAAACAAACCTGTTGCCACATACGTGTGAACAAATAAAGACATTTCTTTTTTATTTGATTTTTTTTTCATGTACTGCTTCAGAAATTGCTAGCTTAACTGTTTGCATTCATGCTCATTTCGATATGTTTCAACAAGCTTTGTCTGGCACCAGTATGTAAACCATTAACAGCTTAAACTACAAAAAAAGTGGGCTCCCGTGTTTCAAAGAGGTTAAAAACCTATTGACTGAGCTTCATACCACACTTGTGTGCCTGAGCACAGAACTACTCCAGATGGCGTGTGAAGTTCTCTGGGAAAAGTCCCTTATAACTATTTGCATCTCTGTATTGAAGCCACTCAGATTCCTTAATGCCTGTCAACCAGCCAGCCTCCTGCAAAGAAAAAGACAGTTTTTTTAAATGTCAGGTCCCTCTCCATTCCTTGCTACCAGCTTCACACCTGAAGAAGTTTCAGACTCACATGGCTAAAAGATTTGGTGCCTCAGTTAAAAAGCAACCTCTGATTTTGCACAAGCAGATTTATCTGTTTTGCCAGACCACAGTTTTGTGAGAGCAAATGGTTCTGAGCACACAGTATGGCCCTTAGCCCATCTAACCCCCAGCTGAACTCAAAACTGGATAATAAGCCTTCCAGGTCATCCAGTATTATACCAGATCTGCATTTGTGCAATTCTGTGTTGAGACTTTTTTGAAGTTCTCACAGTTATATTAGCATACTTATGCAGCAAGGGCATAGGAGTGAGCTAGTACCATCACACAATACCATAGATGGGAAAAAACCTCAGTGTTTTCAATCTGATTTTTTTTCTCCTATGGTTTCTTTTCTCTTGTCCATATATTGGCAGTCAGAAGAAATAATAGTTCTTGTCTCTTCTGGAGTTACTGTCTTTAGAAACTCAAACTCAGCTGACAGCCACCTATTTTACCAAAAATTTCTGGAAACTTGAGTCTGAAGCAGAACTTGACATGCAAAATTGCAATCCAGATCAGCAGCAGTCCAGTCCACTGAAAGAGATGGAAGGTGTTGGGTGCTCTTAAGCACTATCAATTCTAGCTGGAATAAAATCAATTCAGTATTTTTCAGAATGCTCGGTCTATTCTCATTTCACTAACTCAGTGCTTTGATTGTTTTCCTCTGTGTTTCTTGCCTCTTGTTTGTTCCTTTTAAGAATAGGAGCCAGAGCAAAGTGAAGACAAACAGGGAATACCTAATGCTGCAGTATTATGATTGCACAGAAAGTACYCAAGGAAATGGAATAATTTTAACAGATCTTCATATACAGCGCTAAGTCATTATTGCTCAGTGGCTGCATGTGGTAGTGTACTGGTTCTCTACCCTAGAATAAGTACCAGTAAAGCAGCTACAGGTTATGGTATTGACTAAGTACAGATAACTAAGGAAATGTTTTTAAAGCAGATGGAATAACTGAGACAGAGAAGACAGGGATTACAGCTTTCTGAGCACAGATGGAGTAGATCCTACTAGTAAGTTTAACTCAAGAGTAACAGAAAAATTGAAGTCACGAGGTGGGACTTGTTTTCTTTGAATGGTGAACACAGGCTGATTTTACCAGCTATATTAGAATTATGGTTTTAGGCCAATTTTGAAGGAGAAAAAGAATAACAAAGATAAAAAGACTATATAAATCAAGAAAGTATCTGGCAAAAGACAAAAAGACTAAGTTTTACGGTGATGTTAAACATGCAGGGCAAATATGTACTGAGTAATAAAGATATGAATGGAACAGTCTCAGAAACATGAATACATAAAGGTTTATTTTCTCCATCATTGCACACAATTTACTGCAGTCAATGCTAATAGGATTTCAATGCACACCACAAGAGAGGAATACACTTTATGGATTCATCAAGTGAAGATTAAGCATATATTTAATACATAACATCCTAAAAAAAAAAAAGACAAAGAAAAGATTTTGATATCCTTACAGAGTATTTCATTCTGCAAATATTGCTAATGAAATCAGTTGAACTGCCCATGAAGTATGATACAGATTAATTTGAGTAAGGATAAGAGAATCTATCCCTATAAAAAGAACAAAGTATCCTGCTGAAAGAAAAATCTCTAGTACAGTATAGTGAAATTAAAAATATATATATTTTTTTCTCTTGTGTTAAAAGAAAGCTCAGCTGAGATCATGAACATGTTATTACCTACCTTTACACAGCATCAGCCATCAAAACAATTTAAAATACTGTCCCCAGCACTCCAAATATGTGCTTGCGGGATTAGTATTTAGACCTATTTGAAGAAATGTTCTTCATTCAGGGCAAAGGTATTATCACAGGGGGATCCARTTCCCCTCCTTGCACTCCCAAATCAATGGGAGACTTTTCACCAGCCCTTCTGAGCACTAGCAGATGCCAATGAAGTGGCCAGTACTAACAGTATGAAGTGGGGTTCTCTTTTAAAGCAGTAGTCAAAAAAATATTTCAGTTTGCTGCATTTCTATTGAACATGTGGAAGAAAAYTGTTTAAAAAATAACCAGAAATATCCAGGACTTCAGCTGTAGCTAACTTTGCCTTTTAGGCTCAAATAAAACCAAGTACAAACAAAGTCTCTTCATGTTTTGAACAGTAAYGCCATTTTGAATAGGCATTTCCTATTAACTCTAATCTGTGGGATAAATTTTGAGAAAAAGAAAGTCAACAAAAGAAATAATCCCCCCCCCCCTTTTTTTTTTTTACCTGATCAGCTGTGGTCTCAGAAGGAATTACTAGCACAATATCTCCTCGTTTTAAATTAAGCTCATCACTGTTAGCTGCCTCGAAATCATGTAGAACTTCAACCTAAAGAAAATAATACCAAAATAATACCAAACATATAGACATCATCTAGATGGAGACATTTTCCCAATAAAATTCTCTGTTAAATCTTAACTGCAAAAAAGCAATAGTGCTTTTATTTTTTTTTAGGTCTCCAATATATGCCTTCTTTATGCAAACATACGGCTATAGATAAATGTGTTCAAATTGCTAATGTTAACATCAATTAATATTAAAGTTTTCTACTTATATCCTCGGAGACAGATATTATTTAAGCCAAGTTTTCCTAAAACATTCTTTCCCAGGGTCACAGGATCTCAAGAACCAATCATACTGCAACACCACACAAGCACTGCCTCTTGGAGAATTCCTGTTACCCTTATCCCTTCTGTGTAAGGAACTTGCTTTCGTTCCTCACTGCCATCACTACATCTGTGAGACAGATGGCAGAAGCTAATAAGCTGGGTAAAGACTCGTAGGAATCTACGTTTCAGGACTCTTGCTTGTTCTGGTCGCTGTGTATTATTCTTGTTGTAAACATCCACAGAAATTAGAGCAAGAGGTACAGTACCAACTTCCATATGGGATCAAGGAGGCAAGTAATGGGAACCCTACTTTATGTCTGCCCTGGAAAGAACTCCCATTTGTTGCCAAATGGGATTCCCAAAATATCTTTCTTTTAAACTGGCAATTATCAAAATATTGGCAGAGTCATCATGTTATGGTGAACAGATCATTTTAACTAAATAGGTCTACCTCCTTAAGAGATGCAATATTTCAGTTTTCTCAAAGGCACAACTACTTCCATGGTAACACTGCAGTAATGAAAGAAAATGGCATCAAGAACCAGATGGCAGGCATATATTCTGCTTCTCCTTATTTACGTCTTACCAAGAGAGTGTGATGAAAAATAAAAGATGCACTGTGTCAGCATGTCTGAGTCAAAGTTGCATGATACTGTTCACCCTCATCTTAATGTTATTCTCAATGTTTGCTGAAAACATTGAGCAGTAGGAATAGACCAAAATGAATGGCATACTTGTGGAGTGCTATGGGACTAATTAGTCTGAACTATGCAAACTATAATAGGAAGCATGCAAATTTCATCCATCCTCATGGAGCTTTTCTCCAGCTCAGTAATTCTGAAGTGAGAAGTATTATCTAAGCACATTGTGAACCAAGCTACCTTATGGCTCTTGCCAGCCAAGGAGAGAATTTCTCTTACGTCTCATTAAACTTTTCTGTTTGATTACCTTAACGATTTATAACTATAACATTACTAAAGTCACGGAATGACATCTTAGCTTCATTACAATGAATTGTGGAAGATCCACGGATTGCAATAGGGCCAGAACTTCTACTATAGGTTTTCAGGCCAGAAAAATGCCATTTTATGATATTGTTATCATATGGTCATACGACACTCCTGATTCTCTCTGGCAGTGGAGTTTTATTCAATATATTCATTATCAATAATAATTTGGTGAGATGAAAAGGCTCCCATACTTGAATGAGTTCTACAGCTACCTAAGGATATGTGCAATAACAACAGTGTGCAGAAAACATATTTTCTCAGAYTTCATATATAGAGAAAGAGCACAAAGGAAAAGCTCTGTTCGCGTGTGGGCATTTAACTAAGCCTCCTTTGGTCTCAGGAAACCATCACGCTGCCTGTATGCACAGATATATCCACAGAAGCCAGATTTGAAGAGGTATCTGAAGAATGAATGAATGAACACACAAGCAGACCTTAAAGAGAAAGCCAGGAGGCATYGCAGAAGCTGTGTCTTCTGCTGATGCAGGCTGATCTTGAGAAGTTGCAGCCTGGATTTCATCGGTGTGTTTCTGCTCATTGCCAACTTGGGAAGTTTCAGTGGGAGAACTGTCAGTGCCCTGAGTGCCAATATCTGCCACAGCATCTTTGGACTCATTCATGATGACTTCATGTTCTTCTCCCTCCCCCTCGTTGTTTGATGCTGGCTCTATTACTACTGAAGGGATGCTGCTGATCTTTTGCTAAGGGGGGGGGGACACAAAAACACCAGAAAAGCATTTAGTACTTTAATTCAAGTTGGRAAACACAATCGTTTATTTATTGTATGGAGTAAATATGACAATAGATGTTCTTATTCTACACAGTGTATTCTTACATTAAGAGAAGAAACAGTACTTGTGCAACAAGGTAAAATAGTAAACCCTTTTCTTTAATTTGACCAGTTCCCTTTATTCTTCCTAAGTCTACTTTCTATATTACCACAAACATTTACAGTAAATAATAAAAATGCTCTGCTATTGGTTTCCACTTCCARTGTGCATGGAAACTAACAGAGCTCCCTTCTCACTCCTTCTCTTAACTTTGATTGGGTTTGGATGAAGCCTCAAGTTCCAAGAGYCACTGTCCTATGTTTCTCTGGGAATTCAAGTCAGCAGGATAACAGCGATGTAAAGCTGGTGCAAGTAGGAAACATCACCTATTTTTTGTCAGATTAAGGGAATTAAGATTTCTCCTGATTTACAGCAATATAACTAAGAACAGAGAAAGTGAAAAGGCTCAGTAGAAAGCATCTGATCAGTCACACAGCCTAGGACATAAGGCATTTAATGAAACTTGTTGGAGAACTCAACCCTGGAAAGAATATGTTCATTGCCATTGTTCACTGCCAGATCAACCTATTCTGGTACATTGAAGAAATAAAACATGCAATAACAGAAGGGGGCAAGTGCCTGCCCTAGCTGCAGGGTCTGCTCTAGCAGCTTTTCCCTAGCTCCTCAGAGGTCAYGGAAGAAAAGGCAGCAGGCTGGATACAGACACATAGCTTGACCATGATTTACTTAAAACAAGGTACTGCTATTGATAGGACACAGTGGCAAGAAACAAAAAAGCCATTACTTTCTCTCCCTATTTCTCCAAAAGACCGCCCCACACACTCTCCCCTTGTACCAGTAAGAGTTACCTGATACACATCAGCCTCCTTTTCTTCTTCCTGAGGCTGGTCACTTGCAGCAACACCCTCCTGTTCAGTGGTAGTGGCACCATCACCAGCTTCTGCTGCCACCACTGCACCAACATCTTCTACCACCGCAGCCCCCTCTGCGGTAGTTATCACCTAAAAATAACAGGAAAGAGACTCCTTTCAGGACACTAGATGTGGATATCAGCTGGAGAGAGACCACGGAATGGCCTCTGCTCTGCAACCTCCCCAGCTGGTGCCAACCCACGTCTTTGGTTTCATTGGGATTTCTCCCGATTTATGGTGCAGAACTGTGCTGGAGGCTGCCTCCCGAGCCTGACACACCCTGCTGGGTGTTGTTAGAGAATATTGAACTGAAGCTGTCTAGAATTAATTGCTTAGCATAACTTGCTTAGCATTAGTAGCTACATTTGCTGAAGCCTTAGGCCTCAGGCTGTGAACTTGCTGTGAACTTTTACTTAGATAAGTAAAGGGGGGCCCCAGAGCCGGTTCAAGCTGGAGGGATAAAGAAGTTACACGGACAGCAGGAGTAGCCAACCTTGAAGATAAGCAGCGGCCTGC
Source organism: Apteryx rowi (assembly GCF_003343035.1). NCBI lineage: Eukaryota > Metazoa > Chordata > Aves > Apterygiformes > Apterygidae > Apteryx > Apteryx rowi. The sequence goes on along the minus strand of NW_020447290.1, from coordinate 56,351 downwards.
CTAGAGACAATGAAGGGGCCCAGTGAAGAAGGGGAAGAACCGAGACCTAACTATTACTATTGGTCCAAACTATCGCTTAAGGGGTGGGGAATTTAGATTGTAAGGGTATAATTGCCCAGGGATTTCTTTGTTTGGGGTCCCTCTTTGGAGGCACCCAGCTCGAGCTGTAATTACCACACGTATGTCATTAAATTTTATTTTTCTTCAATCTGACTTCGAACTTCTGCCTCAGCAGGAACCTAGGGTCGGACCCTGTTATGGAGGCCGGCGAGCCTGATTTTCCATAACAGTGTGAAGGGCTAAACTTGCACAGTGAAGCTGATCAACAGGTGGAAGAAATAAGTTTATGAAACCTCACTAGGTACCTTTAGTGGAGTCCTCAGATGTCACTAGTGCAGTAAGAGTTTGTCAAGGCTCTTTCACTTTTTTTATTTACAGTGGGCGTAAAAGCTCTGGAAAAGGTTTGTAGAAAAGACAGGGAATGGAGTCCAAATCAGAATGACTTTATACCGTGTGCTTTAGCAGAATGCTGCAGAAATTGATCTTGCTGTCTGATTTGATAAGGATCAACACTTCTTTCCTATTTATTGTATTTGTACAGCCCATTTCATTCCACTAAGGAGAAGAATTCTAATTTATATAAATCAGCTCTCAAATATACTACACTGAAAGGGTCAGACTCTCAGAGTCTGTCGCCATAAGTTACTGAATCTACACATCATCTTAGAATTGTATAATCATTTATTCTAAAAAAAAGATAGAAAAAGCTTTTGCAAAGATGYATAGGAGGTAGCAGAAAATGAACCTCACTATGAGCCTCAATGTTTAATGTTTGAAGGGAGGAAGAGGGAGAGAAAAGGAAAAGAAGGAAGGTTGGTCCCACTGAACTCAGGAAAGCTAGAATTCCATACCCAGCTATGGTGAACCATATATTTGCAGATATTGTTACCTGTATTATCTGATTTCATATTGAGAACTAATCCTACAAACCTGTTTTCCATAGGTCATCAGTAATACTACTGGTCTAGTAGACTACAGTCTATTAGAATTTCAAACTACTTATCTCTAGCAGTAATATCAAAATTTGGCCAGTTTTTCCATTATACCAGCCTTACAGAGGACAAAACAAACAAACAAACAAAAAAACGAGCCTGCTGCTGAGGGTCTGTGAGAGGACTAGGGTGGGCTGAGTGCCTCAACTTGTGACTTGAATATAGCTATGCCAATTTTCCAAATCTGAAGATCTGGCCCTGTGGCAGGATTTAGAAAGGGACTGGGCAATTCTTATGAGAGTTAGTTATAATTGCAGCTAAGCCAGCTAATATAAGTCAAGGGGAACTAATCGTGATGTTTTAGGGAATATTTTGATTGCTTGTGAAGTCTTGGAAGACTTTTAGGGATAGTAGAAGAATCAGTTATGAAAGTTACAGCATTAGAAGGACCGGCCTCCACTGGAAGTGGGATATCAGTTTAGTCTATAGCTTGATCTCTTATGGCAGCTCTTGCATTCAGCAATACTGTTATTTTAAGGAAAGCACAGGGGGGTGAGCTTACCAGATAAGAGACCTTGTGTTTATAAAGATATGTCATATTAGAAAAAAGTGTAAAGTTGAGTTTCAAAGACTTAGTCCTGTGGAGCTCAGGGGAGAGCTAGGAATTTCTTGTGTGTTTCTTGTTGGATCACACATTGGAATGATAAGCCAACACTGGAGAAGCAGTAGGACATTATTTCACACTGTATCAACACTAGGAGTCAGAGAAGCTAGGCCTGATCTATAATCCCGTCCTGCAGGTTCCTGCTGGTGTGATTCCACTGATTTCTGTGGAGATGTGCTAGTGTTGGTGAGGAGTATGGCAGTGATGACTCAGGCCTACAAGCCATTGCTTGGGAAAAAGGCAATTACGTGGATTGCAGGGCCTCATTCCCAGCACAAAACCGTGCAAATCAGTAGGGAGAGTTGCAGGCAGCAAAAAGCACTTCCTGGCCACACTTGGGTACCATGGAACCAGAGAAATGTCAACGCTGTAAAACAGCTGTGCAACAAAACTGAGCTTGGACAGCCTGACTTACCATGTTCTGCAACCAAAGTGAACAGAGATCAGTTTTTATGACGGTGCAAAAATGTTACAGAAATAAAATTAATAAATTTGTAACAAAGGAGACTGTCAGCACCTTGAGATACAAATCCTAAGTGATTAATGACAAGGAGTTACAATCAGTTTTTCAGTCCCTATTTCTATTCCTGCATTTAATGTGCAGCCATTCCTCCTGTACTGCTCTCTGTGCAAATTTGTACATATTGTTATAGTTTCACCTTAGTATAGAAGGATTCAGAGTAAGAGGTTGTTTTCTCACCTCTGAAAAAATGGAAGCAAAATATAACCATTAGAATCCAGGTATTCCCAGCTAAAGAGAAATGCAGTACGTCACTGATTTTTTCAGTTGCTTTATAGCTTTGGTTTTAAAAATATCTRATTTGATGCTGGATTCATGCTTTAGAAAATAAGTACATAACATGATTAATTTCAAATATCTGTTTTAGTTCAGGACATATGCTAGAAAAAATAAATAATGAGTGAAAACTTTTTGCTTTTTATAAAGATGCTTATAGGAAGGACTAGGTAAACAAAATTATGGAAAGTGCAAAAGCTACTGGGACTCTATGCAGCATCTTTTCTCTTTACACCAAATGTCAATAAAAACAGCGTTATATCACCTTCTACCACACAGCTGCATTGTTCGCTACCATAAAATATTTATCACTCTATACTGCTGCAACAGGCAGTTTCTAAGATAGGTCTCCACTGTGTGAGATGTTCTGAGTGTTAGAACAGCARGTATTGTAGCTGGGTCACAGTTATATCATATTGGCCTACATATTGATAACATGCAAGCGACAAAAATTTCTTGCCATTTCTCTTGCAATATTAAAGGACAACCACAGTCCTGAGGCTGCTCATATGTACCTCGCTCTCTTTCTCAGCAGCTCCAGGTGTCTCCTTGTCCCCTGCCTTGACACTGTCCTGTATAAAGAGGAAATATGGTCATCACCTTACTCATGCTGAGGTTATGGCTACAAAGAAATTGGTATTAATCAAGCTTAATGGAAGAATGACATGTGTGGGATGCGGTGAAATGAATGGCTGGAACTAAATGGAACTGCACATTGTAAGCTGAAAGATTCTTACCACCACTTCTCATCTGAAATAAAAGTAGTTAGAGGCTAAAAAACAGGAAGTGACCTTTTTCTTTGCTTATAACACCATAATCACACTGGAAGTGTTAAGGACACTGTTATTTACTTGTGTTATTAGTATTCTCATAACAACACCAGCTTTTACTTTTGTTATTAGTATTCTCATAATAACAGCAGCTTTGAAGAGCTTACTTTTCCTACTTACTTCTCCTTCTATATATGTTGGACTTGCAACTTTGTAAGTAAATTTTGAGCCTGTTCTGCAAACATAGCTAAACCAGATTTTTCAACAGAGCTCTAAGGGTGAAGGTGAGCTGTGCAAACCTGTGTGGGGGTTTAGAAGAGAGGCAGCATGGACTGYCATCTTTAGAAATCAGAAATTAATTATGAGATCACAAGTGTTCAGGCTCCAACTAACCCTTCATGCACCTTTAATTGTAACTCCAAAAATTCTACAAATTTCAGTCGAAATGGTTGTATGTTCTTTTTTTAATAAAAGGATGCTGAGTTATATCTGAACCTCATATCACTCACGTTTTTTCTAATCTAATCTTCTAGTATTCCCTGCAGTCACATCATAAGCCCTAAACATGTCCAGATGCCAGGGCAAGGCAGTTGCTGACAGTAGCGTTACTATGGAAACCTCTCACAGCTTTATCCTGTTAAAATTACAGTGTTATATAACCTTTTTTATGATTAATTCTTCCTTGAAGCTGCCAAGCCTCTGCTGTGGAGCCCTCATTTTTATAGCAGGTTTGATGGAGAGTGTAGAGTGTCTTAAAGAGAGTAACAAATATCAGCTGCATAACACAATTATTTCCTATTCAAGAGATGCACACAGCCACCCACAGAAAAAATCTTTTTTCCAGAAGAGAAAAACACAAATGTTTCTATTGCCCATAAAAGCTATATATTCAACTGCATTTCAGTAGATAAACACTTCCTATGCTTTTACTATTAAAAAGTGCTGAATTTCCGCCATCAGCTGTATTTCTAGGTCAATTTGCCTTCAGAAATGAGCATCATTCTGCACTTTATAGTCAGGAACATGCCAGCCCCAGGCCTTCTCTTAGTAATAATCCAGCAATATTCTGTGATAAGAATCCCATCAGCCCAGTTCACAGTAGTAGTTTGGGCCTCTGTATAAAGTTTTTTGTTTTGTTTTTGAATGTTACAAGGACTGTTTTCCAGGCTAGCTAAATGAACAGTGTTGGTGAGAAAGGGGAAAGTAAGTAGTTTCCCTTACTTCATGACAAATCTTGCTCACTAGTCAAATTAGTAGCATTGCTCTTTTGATTTGTTGGAAGTTGGTATTTTGCAGATGGTGGGGGTTTATAAGAGAGGCATGGTAGCATGGATTGTGCCATTTTTAAGGCATGAAAGCTCTAGTAAAAAGAATGACTAAAATATTATCTGACTAAAGTAACACCCTGGTTCCATAGATGAGTAAAATCTGCTTCTGCAGACTTCAGTAGAACAACACTATTTTATATCAGTTGAAGATCTGCCTCGGTTCTCTCCCATCAGTTAATCACTCTTCTATATCTAACCATTTTACTGCTCTCCCAGATTACATGCTCAGCCATTTGTGCACAATGAATTGTACCTACAGTGGGATTCAGCCATAATTAGATACCCTCAAAGCTGAAGGCTGTTTCTTGGCCTCTGCTGTACTTGTTCAGTGTCTGCAAAGAGCTTATCAGGAGGTAGCTCCATATATGTTTATACACAGCTTTGAAAATCACAGTATTTAGCTGAGTATCTGACTGCTTTAACGGGAGAACATCAGCATCCAGGCAGGTGTCAAACAAAAAGCACAGAAAGGCTCTCTCAGAACTAACGAGTCAACGAAAGTCAAAAAGCTGATCTCTGAGCAGTACTATGAACTTCAGGCATTTTATCTCACATGTAAGAGAATAAGAAACGTAAATAACAAAATTGCCTAAGCTCTCACTTTAATATACTGTGCTCGTCATCTTTCTCCTCAACTTCTCTCTGTTCTAGAGAATACTATTAGGTGGCATATCCGACATTCTCCTGTGAATGCAGCAGGACAGGTACACTGGGTTCAGCAGCATCTACCAGAAAAGCTCCAAAAATACTCATCTATGCTTCAGGATTYAGCTGAAGTTTCAATGTGAAAGGGGCGAAAAGGTACTATTATCTGAAAAACAAATCGATCAGTCATTAATGCACTATATTCTTTAGACTGTATCCTTTGCATTTCACATCTGCCTTTGGGGATGTTACGGAAAGAGGGAAACAAAACTGTTTGTGTGCAGAAGTCCATGCAACGAGGGCTTTACCAGGGCTAAACTGGCTCTGCTAGCACTGTTAGGGTACAATGCAAATGGCCATTCTGCTCCTTTAGTTGCCAAACATTTTGTTATCCACAAAAAGAAAAAAAGAAAATTAGAAAAAGGATCAACTGTTGCCAGCTACTAATAAAAAATTTTATTTGTTCCATGGCAGGTGAGACCTGAAGGACCAATACACAAACATGCAATAAGATCCCATGCAGCAATTTATGATGAGCTGTTGTAACGAAGTCTTGCCAATATTGTTGGCAATAATGAACTACGAAAAAGTAGCCACATCCAAAACTCTYATAGCAGGAAATAAGTACCTTGTCCACTGGGTCATTCTTTCCCAGTTTAAGAGAAATCCCTGCCAGAAAATTTACCCCTAAGCACCTACAGTGAACAATGCATGTCATGAATTTTCTGGCTTAATGTGATTTGACAGGAAATTTACTAAAGAAAAAATAAACTGACTAGTGGCTGACACTACAAACAGGAAGTTACCTAAACCCATAGAAGATTCCCAATGTGAAAATACCAACCAATATTTTGCAAATCCACTTTTTAAGTAGACCCTCACTTATAAAGTAAACAAATGCAGATCTGCTGATGAGAAATGACATGTTTCCATGTTATTTCCTTAGCTTCGATCGTATTTCCTCATCTTTCATCATATTTGTCATCAATCCTAATCTTCAAAACTCTTCTTTGCAACAGTTCCTGGAAAGTACTTCCTGAACTAAAAACTGCTGCTCCTACAGGACCAAATTAAGAATGACTATTTCAGGCATTTTTTTAAAATCAACACTTTCAGCTTATTTTCCCAGAACCCTCCTTCCCACTTTCTCCCCCTCCTTCCCTCTCTCCCCATCTCTGATGACTTCATACTTGAAAAGCAACAACAAAAAAACTCAAGAAAAACCTAATCAAAATTGTTTAACTTACATTTAATGCCTATGGTCTTTCTCCTGGACTGCTACTATATTGCCTGTCTCTTAAGCTCTATTTCTTTACCTCTTTCCCAATAATTCTGCAATTCTTTGCCTCAGCTAGACCACCTTCTGACAGAACATGAACTAAGAACTCTACAGTGACATTCAGGCAGCAAAATGGATTATCTGAAAAGGTCATGTCAGTCAACCACTGAATGAGCAGTATTGGAGCCACAGCCCATCATTTAATTAGCGCTTAAGACATGCAAAAAATTTTATGACTTTGCTTTGTCTTAGTGCCATATAAAAAGGAGCTGGCTTCCTTTTAGTAAAATAATTTATTGCATAATTTTTTCTTTATGAAATCCTTACAGAAAATCAAAAGAAAACCATTTAGAAACAACCTTTTATGTTTCATTAATATTTTTTCCTCTGCATTACTTTCTGTCATTCAGTCACCTGAAGAGCAGAGCTCCAGACTAATGACTGATTTCCCATCCCTTTTCTATTCACCTTCCCTTCATCCTTCTTTAGTCCAAACTATCAAATTTACTCTGACTAGACATCAGACATTTGGGAGAAGAGTTTGACAAAAAGTTGTGCCTCAGACATGCAATTTCATTGTTAGCCTCTATATAGAGTTGACAAGTTATTACTGTGACTTATATCAATTCAAAAGAAAACACACAGAAGGGGAAGAGCTGGGTCTCCACAGAGCATGCGGCCTTCTTAGTTTGGATGTGTGAGGGTGTAAGAGGATGATCCTGAGATCATCTGCTCCAGTGTGTACCATGGAACTGAATAAAAAGAGAATGAAAAACTTGAATACTSAAAAGGAAGGGTTGGACAGAGACAGGGAGTATCTCCCTTCTCCCCCAAAGTCCTCCAGAACAGCCCACCCAGCACTGTCCCCCTTTCCTTCCACAATAGRTTTTTTTTTTTTTCCCTCTCTCAGTCAGATGGCAGCAAGGGAAGAATGATAACTAGGCAGGTGCTAAGGCTAAAGTTCAACCTGCTTTTTCATATCCTTCCCACTGGATAACATTTTTTAATCCAGTGGTACAAACCCCTGAAGTATTGATTGACACCACCCARGCAAGCTCATCTATCTGTATGAGATGTCCACATGTATGGCAGGTGTCCAGTACTGACATTCTTCCTATTTCCAGAGCAATTTCTATAAAATATCTGTTTCATCTTCTCTGTGAGAAGAACAATTTAATGTGAACTGAAACAGTGACGAATGAAATAACTTGGTCTGATTATGCAGAGAGTTTAAACAGCACTTTCAGTTTGCGCAAAGGTTTGAGGTGGTGATGTATGCCTCTGAATATAAAGTATATAGCAATCAGTATGAGCCCTGTGTACATTTTTAGGTAATATAACTGAATATTTGAAGATCTGACTTCTTTTAAAGAGTGAAGTTTTATGCAGTCAGAGTGCAGAAACAACCCAGGGCAGGTATTTACTTTTTTCTCCAGCAGATTAAAAAAAAAAAAGAACTAATCCATCTCTTATTAATAGGAAACATTGGACAGGAAGCAACCTCCTGGGTCACAACATCCAATCTGCTGTTGTCACAGACACCCGATCATATAACCCCAGTCATAATCGGCACTTTGAAACCTCTTCAGGTTTTGTCCCCATTACTTCAAAATGAAAGCTGCGCCAGAATCTGATTGCTCTAATGGGGAAAAATGTTCCGATTTCCAGAGCACATGTATTTCTGAAACGTTGAGCATATGGGGATACTCTCATTCCAACACCTTTCTTAAGTTTATTTAGTTATTTTTCACTCTACTGTTCATCCCACCGATGAATGTGTAGACAGCACTAATCAGCAGTTGTTTGGTTAGACAAGTCGTCTTCCTCCCACCTCCTCTCACTAGATAAGGTCTCTCATCATCATGCTAGTAGCACTGCTCTGCTCTTGCCTCATTTAAGTGAGTCTTTAATTAAACTACATTTGTACTCCAGAGCCTTGCACACCAACACTAGTACTTCCTTCTTTCTGCTGCAGACAGCTCACYTAGTATTACATGTGGCTTTTATAAGGATCCAGCACCGCCAGCAGATAATCAGCCTCCGACTGGCAGGCAGAGCTAGTGAGCCCTTTACCATATTAACTGCTTCCAACCATTTGCAGATTGTCCCTCAGTTCTGCTTGTATGCTATCCTAATGCTAACCTTCAATATTAATGACACTACCCAACCTGTGGTCACTGAAAAATGTCATCAGCAGGCTTGCAGTGTCTGAGCCACTACCATTAATAAAAATGTTGAACAAGATCAGCTCCAGAGACAGATACATGAGATGCTACAGTAGCTGCACACCTGATAATCCTTCTTCTGATGCACTGCACTGCCACATCCATAGGTACTAATGACTGATTTTCTTCAGCCAGTCTGCATCCGCTACAGCCTAATTAATTGCTTCCCATGTGGCAGTGTATTAYATGCTTTACTGAAAAATACCCACCTTTAGGAAAAAGAGGGTATCATCATCCCTACTTAACAGATGGAGACACGGGGACTTGCTCAAGGCTAAAGGCAGGTTCAGTAAGGAGAACCTTGTTCTACTGGGAACATGTACTGCAAAGTGTGCTCAATTGTCAAAAGCAGACTTATGAAACATCCACTGACTTCAGTGGCAGAGGAACTGACCCAGGAAACAAATCCTTTTTCTGTCCAGTTTTACACAAGGAATCTACAACAGTCCTCAGGTTCATTCCTCAGATTCRTGATTCAGTAAAACAAACTTTGGGGAAAATGAAATAATATGGAGTTATTTTACTCACTCTTAAGAAGGAATGATTGCCCTTTCCTGCAACAGGGGGTTGCCTCTGAGGACATCAGCTCAAGTTCCCCAGAAGGGGCATTCTGCAGAAGGCTTATAACTGTTTAAAGAACAGGAGCTGTGCAACTTCATATTTAGTTGGCTTTACAGGAGGTCACTACCTCCTGAGATTTGGTCCAGCAACTCCTGTACAGATTATAACAGTGACCAACACTTGTTACAGACTCTGAGCAAGGTTTTGGTGTCAAGAAAAGCACTGACACTGTTGGACTGGTAGCCTGCAAAAATAGATGCATTTTTCTTTCAAGGTTTCTTAGTCTGTAGGTGTCACCCACCTACAGGACCTTGTGACTGTAGTAAGTAGAAGCTGGATAAAAAGAATATTCACTGGGATACCTGTTATCAGAAAGGGATACCTGTTATCAGAAAGGGAACCAAACAAAAAAAMCAACAACAAAAAAACAAACAAAACCCCCCCACCATCTCAGTGCACCTCTCGATTTATAGCGATACGGGATGTTCTGGCAGAGCCTATCGCTTCTTTCCTCCCACTGTTTCCTGAATGCTGACATCTCAAAATCTCCAAATTGGTGCTTTGGAGTTCCCTCCTCAGCCAGCTGCTGGCTTCTAAAACCATGAGACTTGTAGATATTTACATTACAATCACTTTTTGCTGGTATTTTCATGCTCAAGCAAGGACCATAAAAGATGTACACTGGCTTAGTGCTTACAGCTCAGCTTGAAATGAAATGGAAAAAAAACCAAACAAACGCTAATAAGGTCATTTATAAATGGCATCAATTCTTTCCCCTTCTGAAGTTTGTCTGGAATCAAACAAAATGTGAAACCACAATCATTCAGCTGAACTTCAGTCTAAAATGCCAGACTTGAGAGGAATGACATTTCAGAGTTGAGAGGAGCACACATGCTGGAAAGATATGCTGTGACGCAGGTGGGTGCTGGGGACACCAGCCAGGGGCAGAYGGTGAAGAATGGAAAGGATGGCTGAAATGCAGCAGGCACATTCACCATGGCGAAAGGTGGCTCAGATGAGGCCCGGGAGCACGTGAGGGATAGGTCACTCACCACAGCCTGCTCTGCTGGCTCAGTGGGCTCAGCGGGGACGGCCTCCTTTTCAAGAACAGCAGCAGCAGGGGTTTCCTCAACCTTGGGTTCCCCAGGTGGAGCTTCTTCGGCCTCAGTCTTTTGTTTTATTGGTTTTTAAGTAGACGGTGGAAAAATCATTGAAAAGCACGTGATTATGGGGGAGGAGGGGAATGGGAACTATGCCCGTGACAGTGCTGCTTCACTCACAGCTGCCACACTACAGGCTCAGTCCTACAGGACTTTGCTGGGAAGAGGACAGCAGTGCTTGGCCTTACACCATCCCATTAATGCTTAGCAGCTAAAGAGTGCTTTCATCCCCAAAGGGCTTTATGTAAACTGAGCCAGTCCCTACATCCCTTCCTTGCAAGGAAAGAAAGTCTTACCCTCCTGAGTCACAGAAAGGGGCCAGGGAAACAGAGGGAAAGTATTCAGCTCGCTCAGAGATGCTCCAGAAAGTGATGGCAAAGCCAGGAGCTGAAACTGGCACTTGCATGTCCCAACCCAGGACTTCTTGTGAGGTTTTAAAACTACCTCCTATTCCTTAGTTCTGTCAGTTTTCTGACAAAATGGCCCCTTCTCTAGTGAGGGTAGGAAGCAAATATCAGAGACCCAAATGGTTTTTACATACACATGGTCAACCACTGACTGCTTGAATTCCTGCAGTGTGAAAATCATCCTTGATTTCTTATTAACACATATTCCCTCTTGAGCTCTCAGTTACCTACCAGGCAWCCATTTACCAGCCACACTACTGGGATTTCTACCCTTTTAAATTCTGGCCTATGCTTGTTTTTAGCCCGAGGATCTAGCAAACACCACCAGCCTGCAAGAAGTTCAGTACAGTAGCAAAGTAGCTCAGAGCACAAGTGGGATCTCCAGCACAGAGACGGGATCTCTCTGCATGGGGACATCACCTTGCAAACACACACACATACAAGAGGGCTACAAGCTGAACTCAGCGTAAACCATTTATAAAGATGGCTGACTCAGTCAAACAAAACCACCYCAGTAGATTAATTTGCCATGAAAAAATTGTTCAGCATAATATGAAACTCAAAAGCTATTTAATTGCTTTGCATTTAATAACATGCAGCTGGCTGTAAGGTCTCCTGTGATAAAGAGACAGCTTCCACGAAATTCTCAAAGATACTAAAATCTTTTCCTTGCCAATATTTTTATTTTTATGGAAAAATCCATAGCATTTCACTTCTTTTCTTACATATTCCTTAAGACAACTGATTTTTAATGAGGTACAGATAAGTTTGCCTAAGCAAGACCTTCAGGATTTGACACAGTATCAAGAAACATTCATTATCTGGTAACATGTTGTGCAGAACCTCTCTGTCTAGTGTATTAATACAAGCTCTAGGGAATTTCACAAAGAAGAAATAGGACTGAAATGAGAAACACAAGACAGATTTATCCCAGGTAAGATGACTAATGAGTTTTCTGAGGTTTAATGCTGGAAGAAACGTTTAGACTTAGAATCACAGACAACATGTTATCATGAAGATTGTATTGATGTGCTTCAAGTCACTTATGGACAAGCAGGCTTCAGACTAGTTGCCTGTTTGAACTACAAGTAAAAATGCTAAAAATATTCTCAGTGTATTCAGTAATGATTCTGAACACTGAATGCACCACCTGAGGTGGTGCTGAACACTGAAGCATCACCTGAGACATTATACAAAAGCCACATTAAAAAGTATTTTCAATGTCATTCTATGACACTAACCCCAGCACTGCAGCTATTTCATATCCTTACACCAGGCTAACCAAAGACTGTAACAGAAACTATGAAACTGCCAGAGTGTGGTCACTTCACAAAAGATCCTCTAGTCTTTAAAAGTCTGTTAATACGTGGAAGATATTTCTTGAAAAGTCACAGCTCTAGGTGGATAAAGCTACAGTAATACTGGAGATGGGTATACAGCCATTATGTACCATCACCTGCTTGCTGTGCACTGGGTCATAGTACTGATTATTGCCATTTCTTAACTGCAATAAATGAAAAATTATTTGATTATACATCTTAAAATTAAAAATGACTTAAATACCCTGTTTTTCTTTTCTTTAAAGCCAATTGCTTCAAAGCAGTATTTCTTCTTCTCTATGCTTTCCTTGCAAAAGATTGCTTCACTGAGAAAAGACTTACACAACTAAAATGGACCCACTCACTCACCAGCTCTTTCAGATTAAAATTTTCTGAGTTAGAGGATGGCAACACATACAAGGAGCAAATAGCTTTGCACAAAGTAAAAGCAGTACCCTTTTTTGTAGGACATTTAAAAATGAAGCAAAAGCCACAACTTACCAAAGCTTCTGTCACATTCTCATTTGATTTCACTGTAAACAGAGAGGTATCCTAGATATAAAAATGAAAAACAATGAGGCAAAAGTATTTGAGACGGGATTTTCTCAGGAGGCTACCAAAGACAATTTTTCATGAGTTACTTAGGTAAAGCTATCAATAACTTCTCACAGACTAAACTAGCTCTAAGCTACTTTCACATCTTCTTCATTCTGGGCTTTTCTTCGGATATTAGCTGTACTGCCAAGTTATTGCGGATACAAAATTTTACCTGCATTAAGTAGGTACAAAAGTGGACAAAGGGTTTTCCAACATCTTAATCATTCAGAAACAGTTAATTGGAAAACATTGATGGGTAAAATCCTATCCCTACTGAAATCAGTGGRTATCAACTTTTGATTTCCCTGGGGCAAACATTTTGCCCTAATGACTAGGGGTGGGAGCCTTGCACCTTGCCCCTTCCTTCTGGATCCTTTACTAATTTAAAAGGGCTGAAGCAACATGAATTAGCACTGAAGGACTCATTTCCAGCCTTATATTAGCTCATTTTTTTTGCGTGCTTTTAAAAGAGTGGTGTACAGGGTATGCTGCAGAAGAGCCAGTCTGAAAAGCTGCTGGAACTTAATGAAGACCCAGACAATACACAGCCCTGGACTTTGAAAGCACAAATGTGCTATCTTTGTTCATAGCACCTCTGCAGCACCTAACACGGAGTATCATCAGCAGCATAGCAGTAAACAAATAATTTAGGTTTAACTTTCAGATTAAAATACATTTTAAATGAAAATAAAGGTGCAGAAAGAAATAAAACTCATTTTATGTATACACACATACAGTTACTGAAGTGTGTAAGATGGAGGAAGCCATCATTTACAGTATTTGGGAACTGTGAGAAAAAGCCACAAAGGAATGTAATAAAAAAGCCAAAACAGCAAAAATTTAGTCCCACTAAGGCAGTGAGAGTTTTGCTATTAAATTCAGCAAGGCCAAGAGTACCAAGAGTATTAGCATCATTCTAGCATGTTTAGTAATAATTTCAGAGAGCAGGCAGGGTTTGGAATTGTCTTGGTATAACATTACTGTGAAGCTAGTCAGCAGAACAGATTTCCTAAAATTGCACAGCCAGTCCTAATCTKTTCCTAACAGCACAGAAAAAGCTCTCAAAACATGTTTATTTCTTACCTGTGCAAATCCATTAAATGCTGTGCTGGATGCCTAAGTAGAAGTAAAGATCAGAACAAATTATCATTTGTTTACTAAACCAGAACATGAGTCAAAATGCTTTTATTTGCAAAATAAAAATAGGCCAAACATTTTCAAAATAAACAAAAATAAAAAARGGCAAGGCAGCAAGAAATTTGATGACAGAGCTATTTGATAACAGGTTTCATAGGCTTAAAGAAAACACCAAAACAAAAACAAAAAGCAGGYTGACTTTAGAATTTCATAAAGAAAGGATTGTAGGCGCATTTAAAATTATACATATAAAATAAAGTTGTGAGACACTATGTGCCTTCACAGTTCAAAGCTTCATTCACCTTTTTAAATGTGTCTTTGTCAGCCTGCTTCATTGCATGGCTGAAGCGCACCACATTTTGAACAGTTGCATGACAATTTTTCAAAAAAGAGTAGCAAGGCTTTAGAAGGGGTAGTGGGAAACATAAACGGATTGTTTTTAAACAACAAGGTTACACATGGCTTAAGGAATTCTTTGTCTAGACTAGGCTACACACTGGGGTAGGTACCTCTTCTTTATCAGCCTCTATTTCCTGGTACAATAATCCATATCTCCGGTTAGCAATTTCATCTTCAGATAAATCTGAGTTGTTGGTCTCATTGTCCTTAGGACTAGTCGAACTCTCGGTGCTAGCATTTCTGGAATTTCCCATTTGAAACAGAACCAAGGGTCTAGCTATCTCCTTGCTCAGTCCAGGATTGCTAATGCTTGCCTGTTCCCCAGGMGAGCCTTGTTTTACTGTTGTCTCCTGACTTTTATCGCTTGGGCTTACACCTACTTCTCCCCAGCTGTTATCAGTCCCTCCCAGGTCCTGCGTGGACCATTTATCACTAATGCCTAACCAAACATTTTCCATGTTACCTTCCTCTGAGTCTTGCTGCCTGGGGAAAAAAGGCCAATTATCCAATCCATTAGCTTGGCTATCTGACAGATTAGAAAACCCCCAGGAATCATTAGTAACCATTGGATCCCAGTTTGCCAGCCAAGGGTCTGTTTCCAAGGCTTCAGGAACACCACTGTTACTAGGATGCTCTTCAAAAACTGCTGCTTCTGCTGCCCTACCTACCATTTGGTCTTCTGTATGATCTAGGCAAGAATCACTGCAGTGTGTACAGGCAGTGTCAGCTGTCTTGGGCAGCAATGCACATTCTTTTTCAGCAGTAGCTTGACACTCATCAGCAGCACTATCGTTTTGGAGGAGGCTGATGCTATTGTCTTCAGTTCCTTTATCGGACTCTTCTGCACTGAATAATTCAGCATCACACAGAATGTTTCCAATATCTGTAGGGTCCTTTTCTGTGTGGTCAGTTACCTCTAGGTCAACACATCCCATCACGTTTATACACTCCATGGAGGTACTGCCTCCAATAGCATTGCCAGTTTGGTCTAAGCCATCTTCAAATGCCCTTTCATGGTCCTGATCCCAGATACCCAAGACTTTCTCAGGTTCAGTGCCAGTGCCTTCTATAGTTTTACAGTTGTTCACTACTATTTTGCCCCCATCTTCCAACCTTGTGCTCAGCAATGGTGTTTTTCCATCTGTCTCCTCAATGACATTTATGTCTTTGAATTCTTTGAATTCTTTTTCCCCAGCATTTTCTAGGTTGTCCCAGCTAGTTGTCCCACTAGTTGTCCCAGCTTCCCCATTATTATTTTCTGACACATATATAGTTTCTGCCTCTGTACTTACTAAAATTTCACCATTTGGCTTTGCTAAAACCTTATGAAGTTCTGCCTCTCTGTTCTCTTTTGTTTCACAGCCTCCCTCTTCCAGCTCCTSTGTACTTTCTCTCTCCTTGTAGTTAACAGCTTTGGTCTCTACCTTTTCACTTGGCTCGACACCTGTCCACATAGACTCTTCTTCCTCCTGTTCTTCCTCTGCCTTTTGCAATTCACATGGGAGGGATTCATCCAGCAAGCTATCAGTTCCCAGGATGGGTGTCTCAAAACTGGTTATGGTCTCTAAAGGCTGATCAGTTACCACATCTTCCCACGGGACATTTTTAACATCCAAATGGGCCTCCAGTGAAGTCCTCTGGTTTCTGTTTACAGAAGTTGACCCTGGAGCAGCATCCTCCTGCTCACCTATAGTAGGCCAAACACTAACAGGTAGAGTACCAGTGGATTCGCTTGAGATTTGCTCTGCCCCAGGAAAAAGCCAAGAACCTCCTGCAGTAATTTCCTGGCTGACACTGGGTGTGCTAACATCTAGGCCACAGCTGAGTGAACTTAGATCAGTTTGGGATCTGTTAATATCTTCTGATGACCCACTGTTTGGGGTTTCCTCCATGACCAGGTTACACAGGGAAAGACTTTTTGCAGAATCAAGCTTTGAGCAGACAGAAAAGCAAAGAAAAAACACAAGATGAAAAAGATAAAGGTGGACTTGATGAGAAAACACAAAATTTATATTTTACTACAGCAATTTTAATTTTTAAGAATGAAAGTGAATAAATTTAGCAGTTTAAGGAAAAGCTATGTGATTTGCAATGTTAGGAGACAGTAGATTGCAATCTAAAAGAGCAACACCGATGGACAAGGCAAAGAACTATATATCACACCACATTGACTCAAGCATGTATCTAAAATGGTTGCAATTTTGAGGGAAAGTTTGCTTACCGGCTGCACTAATTCACTGCTTGTCTGTATGGAAGAAAACCATTCATATAAAACAAACAAAATAAGAACATGGTGCTTTTTTGTTATGGCAACTGTTCATTAATTATCAGTTCTCCGCCCAGCAGTGATTACCGAACTGGTGTGGGGAAGGACTGCAGGTCCTTTCCTGACCCCCACCAAAGACTCATCACAGGCCCATGAATTTATGCAACACTTCCAGCCACTGGATTACATCAGAAAACAAGTTCTACATGTACACTGAATAATTATCACACCCTGCTTTCCTCTGAAAGCCCCTGACACTTTTATCACAGGTACCCTATTACATCTCAGTAGAAAAGAGGGATCACTCTGAGACAGTGAACAAGAAAGGAAGCAACCCAAGTGGTAGCAGGCCTTACTTCTATTTACACTAAGGCATAGATACTTCACTCAGGCCTGATTCTCCATCACCTTGCACCATGCAGAGGCATTTACAGCCAGGTAGAGTAAGGCACCAGCTCACAAAGCCAACTATCTACACCACTGCTCTGAACAGATGCAAATGCTGCAAGACAGATCAACAACTAGTCTAGACCCAATTTATTAGTAGGATAAACTCAGTAAAGGTTCAGAAACCCTAATTTCAAACATTTAGCTGTGAAGCTCATTATTTGCTTGATTTTTTTTTTTTAAACAAGAGCAAAGAGAATAACAGTTGTATTACAAAAGTATGTATTAACAAGCTATAAATAAAACTGTGTGACAAGAAGACACTGATAAAGATATCTTATATTAGTTCAGAACTATGAATTCAAAACATTTCTGGGTTATTTTAGTTGGTCTTTATACTGACAGCCTTGAAATTTTGGCTAGTCTGAGTATACGACTATTTTTCAGGATTTATTTAACCTTTCCCAAGAGAAAGAGATGGGCATTTAAGATGCATCACATTTGTTGTGTATTCACAAAATGCTATGACAAATCTGAATACACAAGAAGCATCCACAGATTTCTGTGCTGGCTGAATCTGCAAAAGGTCAAAAATTGAGCATTCCAGGCTACAGAGCAAGTCAACCCAGCTATCACTGTGACACAAATTCAAAATAAAGCTCACGAAATGAACTGTTTTCTTCTTGCAGATCATTATATTTGATTCGGCACCAGGAGGTAGAAGGAAGGATTCATGGGGTTTCCTATAGCAGCAGCTGTTTTTGTGAATAACTCCAGATCACTGTATGCCCATTATTAAAAGAACAAGTTAAATTCTCTCTTCACTCCCGAATTCTGTGAAAATGGTGTCCATTGGGTTAAAACCCTGAGGAACTACATCTTCAAACAATTAAAACAGGTGACTAGCACCCAGGACTACCCTCCAATAGCTATAATAGAGATGTGAGAATAAAAGCAGCAAATACTTAGCTATAATAATTGTGAATCTTATTAGCCTAGAAGGCTGGCATCATTTATGTTTTGTAGGCCAAACAGAGATATTTTTCTGTTGTTTTTAAAGGAACCCAGGTGGTTTCATCTACTTTAAAGTATTTGTCATGGTCTGTAAATTCTTTATCTTGGCTTCTGGGGAAAGGATTATAAATCTGAGTTTAGGGTGTTACAAAATCAGAGGCACAGAAATATCCCAAATTACAAGGATAAGCTTACCGTCCACAGATCCCATGGCAATGTCTGAAAAATAAGGGGGGAAAAAGGTACTTAGAAAAATACTGTTTGCATATCACATGTTCAGTGTGCTACATAACTGTGTTGCATTAACTAACAGAGACAGAAGTTTATTTATATGCATACTTATATACTTTTTTCTATATATGTGTGAGTGCATATGTGTCTGTACATACCTGTATAATATACTTTTTGGTTAAACAGAATGGGCAGTATGTGATGRATCGTGATATCTCCTACTTCAGAGTAGTTGCTCTTTTCCAGTGAACTCATACCACTAAGTACTTGACTAGAGACCAGATTCTGAACTAGTGACTCTGAATAACCTTCAATGGGTACAGGAGTCTCTGCAAGGTGTGACTGCCTACATAAGCCAAAGGTCAGGCTTTTCAGTCAGTTAAAAAAATGATCCAACTATCCACAGAGAACAACAAAGGGGTTTTCTCACAACTTGGACACCAGAAAAGAAAATGGTATGCTTTTGGGGAAACAAAACAAGAGAGCTGACCAATGTTTTCAATTTCTTGCCCAGTCTGTTAATTAGAAATGTTGGTGGCCTCTCAGCAGAAGAGCTGAACGGACAAATGAAAGAAAAACAGAAGACTTCAGTCCTAAGTTAATAGTCCTCCACAAGAGAAGGAGCTCTCCTGGTTAGTCTCAAAAGCTCTCTGGGATGCTTTATAACATATCTACTTTGTTCACACCTAGGTCAAAGTCAATGCAAAATAAAAAGACAAGACATTATAAAGAGAAACTTCCTGAAATATTTGCAAATATTAAATGTGACATCTAACATTTGCCTAAGAGAAGAGATCACTGCATTTAGCTTCTTTTATTGCCTGCTTCTTATTTCACAAAGGACAGAATGGCTTCCCAAATCATTTCCACTTTCATGAATAAAAGGCAAAAATAATAATTCACTACTCAGATTTACAGTAAATTAACACCAACACTCAATTCTCAATCAGTTTAATTTTCTTTAATTCCAGGTATATGATTTTTTCTGTAGATGTAATTCAGCTCAAGTGTACCTGCTTACTCCACCATAACTGTGTTAGCTGAACATACAAGCTCTAAGGAAAAATTATAGGTTTCTTCTTATAGCCCTTACTGATGCAAACCCTAATAGTCCTACTGACTTCAGTGGAAGGAACAATGCCTTTGAGCACCAGGGGGAAGGAACACAACGAGGGAAAGGCAAGACACATTACAGCACCCAGGAAAATGTTGATGTGCATAGATGGGAAGCTATCCAGACACGTCTTGAAAGACCACTCCTGAAACAGTCATAGAAACAGAAAAGCAAGTGAGGAGAGGCAGGAGAAGAYGGCAGACTGGGGCTCACTTGCTCTGATCTGATCACACTGGCAGAGGAATGCAGGGAGGCAATTAAACGATCAGTAGGGAAGTCATGTCTGGCCTCCCAGGAGAGTCGTGGCAAAGATGCCTACCCCTATCTTCAGTTCACTACTTCAGCACGGCTTGCTGAGTGAAAAACATCCATGACCAAGGCAAAAAACAATACACATTCAGAAAACGCATTTAAGGCTCTGTTCTTAATCTCCTTGCAAAGCAGCATAAGACTTTCCGAATATGGAGATCACAGATTTCATCCTGTCTGTGCTCCCATAGCAATGACCCTTTCACATCCAGTGAGACAGAAAGCCTCACTGCAAGGCTATCTTCCCTTCTTCGGAAAACATGGTGCTCTGACTCATCCATGCACGAGAATCATCTTTTATATATATACATACATATACACACACACACACACACACACATATATATAAAATGATGTATGTTTATATATATCTATACATACATATGGAGGAAAGAAGAGAGAAGAGGGATGAAAGGCATTCAGTGAATGCATCGTATGAACCTAAATGAAAACCTATGTATAATGTATTTTTCTACATTGAATTATATTCTGTATTTCATTGTACAGTTGAATCAAAAACAATTCTTTTTCACTAAAGGAGTAAAGCATCCCACAATCTGTACATTAGGATGTCAGGACACATATGCTGCTTCATAAAAGTTAAAAGCCTTTGGTTTGACTATCCCATTGCTCTAATCAGGGTTATTACAAGACAAGCTGAATGGGTAGCATTAGCAAAGTCACAGCTAGAATTTCCTGTCAATGCTGAATGCCAAGGGATTATTTTTTTATTTTCTTTCTTGTTTACAGGGAGCAAGAAAAAGAACAAGTAAGATGCAGAAAGCCTCTACTATAATTAAACACTCCTTTGATCAAACCACAATGAGRAATTGCAGTTAATGTTTGGAGTGGTGACACTGCATAACCCATTAGAGGTCACTACAGATCTCGTTACATAACTAGGCCTATACACCAAAGACGAAATTAATTAATTGAGAAAGATCAGCAGAGAACCAGGACTGTCTCAGCCTTAAAGCTTCCTGTCTGCTCACTCTTTTCCCAGTGCTGCATTCCTGAACAGATGATTAGACCTTTCATATCTCTCAGTATAAATCAGGTTAGTGATAGCCAGAAGGATAACAGGCTTTGCTCGCAGGATGCCAATATTGTTTCCTTGCCGGTGTACAGTCAAGAGCTCCAGCTCTGCTGGCCAGGGGAACTCCCCTACCGCACTGTCAACCCTATGGGTAGTGAGGGTGAATTCTGCATTTTAAAACAGCAGGTTCCCTGAGGCAAGCCACAGAAAATCAGCAACTCTCTTATCAGCCTCTTTTTTTTTTTTTTAAAAACATATTGCTGAGAGAAACTACCACAGCAAACAGTACCATAGAATGCAGAATTTCTTTAATACAACATCCTGCAAGGAAACATGCTGTTCCATGCTCTCATTTTCCTTGAGGTCAGGTCTGAAATAGAATTATGAGAGCAAAAACGCTCAGATCACATCCCCTGCTTGGTACAGAAATTCCATCACGGCAAAGCAATTTTATACTGACTCCATAAGACCTAGGTCTCCTGAGGCCTCTTTCCAGACATCAGGAGTCAAAGCCAGGTCAGAAAAATTGTCAGAAAACAGGCTTTGGAGGATTATAATGTTGGCACCAAGAGTTACTCTAAAGATGGAAAATAATGACATGCCAAAGTCAAGGYCAAGGTACTAGCAACCACTCTCATTGACAAACATCTCATTTTACCACCTGWCAATTTCCTCCTCTTCCAGTCCATCATCAAAGAGTGCAGGGGTATTGAAGGGGAAAGATATATGGCTGACAAGAACTGCTCAGGAAGATCAAGCTACGCGAGGCAAATCTTTGCTACCAAACACAGTAAGTTGCATTCATATGCTTTGCCTACCTCAAGGTAAAGAAATACCTGAGACACGGGCGAATGAGTTACTGCTGTTGACACAACTTCTGGCTTGAAAGGGTCGAAGTCCAAATCTAGCAAAGATTCCTCTTTCTTAGCTTCAGGAACTTCATTCTGGTAGAAGAGAAACATAAGTCTTGAAAATTCACCTCTTAAAAACTACCCTGGGCAACAAAATATTAAGAGGCAAAAGAAAACTAAAAATTACATCACATATTTTTCAGGCTGCAGCACAAGCCAGGAGGGGAGGAAGCTCTGAAGACTGTCCTGAGCTTCAGTATAACCTTTAATTTTTCTTTTTATGAGCTTCCTCTCTATGATGCTTTCRATTTCTGCATAGCGCACCTTTGTCTTTTCAGGCTAAACAAATTGTAGMCCTCTTTCAAGAGTGCTGAGTGTTCACTGTCTGACTTTAAAGGCCCTTTTAAAGTACTTGGAGCTGGACACCAAAATTAAAAGCTACAGAAAAAGTACCCAACACACATACATTCTAATAAATGAATCTCCCCTTAACACAAAGGTTTGTAAAAAGTCCATAAACCCAGTTGAATTAAATTTCAATTCTGAATGTGAATAACATTCACATTTAATGTTGTCCTTAGCTCTAACCCTTAGGAAACATCTTATGTAACTAACTAAATCTTGCTACCTTTATCCGCTCTTACAAAACTGGATTACACATTACAGCCTTTTTTTTTTAATTTGCAATTAATGAATTAGCCAGCGTCACTGGGGTCACTATAAATAGCTGTATTAGTTCTACGGGCTGCGGATCATTCCCTCTGTAAATTAACATGAACAAATAATTAGCATGCCTCAACACAAAAGGCTATTTTTGACTAGTGTTAAACAACTGCAGCTGAGATTTAATTATCATTAATAATAAATATTCTAGGCAAGCATCTTTGTTTTGGTAACAAGGCTRGCACTGCTAGTTGTTCAATGTTATTAAAGAGTGAGAGAAACTCTTGTCTTTTGAAGTATAGAATATGTAGATAATAAAATATTAATTAGCATGCTATTTTGAAAGGAGTTCAGACTGGAAACAGTACTATGGGGAGTGATTTGTACACATATATCCATCTATAATCTTCCGTAAGAATGGTAACACAGGGTCAGACCAAAAGTCCACACAGCCCAACCTCCTGTCCCTGACTGTGGCCAAAGTGGCTGCCAGGAGAAGTCTATAAGAACAGGGTAAGCATAAAAATAGCAAAACTAGGAGCTGATACAATAACAATAATAGAAAGACTTTGGTTTTTTTAAGACATTTAAGACCATAAACTTTCTGAATTGGTGTTACTACTAATATTTGGAATAAAGAAAAGTTTGTGGTGCTTCACGTAACATGGAGTTTGGCTGGGGAACTCCTTGCCATCGGGTACCATGAACACAAAAATTTTACATGTGCTGAAAGACAGAAAAGACAAATTCATGGAGAAGAAATCTATTGAGAAATACTAAATGCATAGAAACSATGTTCAGGAAGCCCCTGGGCTGCAAATGGCTGGAGGTTTGAGACTATATGAGGAGGGGGTACAAGGAACATCTGCTGTGCTTGCCTTGTTGTATATTCTTCCCTTGGCTTCCACTTTTGGCCTCCGATGACAATCGGATAGATGAATAATTAGTCTGACCCAGTAAAGCCAGTCTTATAATCTCATGTTTTAAAAAGTCAGAAACCAAAACAGCCTCCCCACTAGTACACCAAGATTACTTTCATTGAGAGTTCTGCCATGCCATTCATCTGATGTATTTAGATTTTATCACATATACCCTTGAGGCACTAGTACTCATATGGACATACAGCTTGATGAAATAACATGGCATTAACCAGTACATAATCAGAAATGGATGGAGATGGAAAAGATAATTATCTTTCACTGAGATTTTAGAATGAAGCTGTTATTTATGAGGGCTGGAAAAAATTAATAGGAGTCTCACTTAGGCCCTGCAAGATGACAGCTAAGGTACCTGTTTTGATAGGCTGATTACTGACTGCAGACATTATTACATTATCTGTTACCCACAGACTAAAATGAACAGACTTCTTATAACTCCAGGAACAAAACCCCAAGAAAAGATACAGTGTAACTGAGATACCAAGTTAGACGAAGATTTAGGAAAACCAGGAACCTCAAGAAATCCTTTAATAAGGACCAGGCTGTTACAGGAATGCCTCCTGACCAGCCTATGTTAATTCCAGCACAGCATGAAGAAACACTATGTTTGAAAGGGGCGACTGTAACAGAAGGAAGGCTGTATCTCTCAAAGCACTCTTATGCTCAAGGGATAGAGAAGGCACAAGAAACATGTACACTCCCCGTGAGGACGGGCATACCTGCCAGCCTCTCTCTGCGAACAGTCAGTACAAGATTYAAAATAGCTCTGGGAAACGCAGGTTGTGCCTCGACCCTCCAGCTCCTTCAGCCCTACCGCTGAGCACTGACTGCGGCAGCTCTGCTGAGTTGCTCCAAAGGCAGCATGAAGTTGGTCCCTTCAGAGCTGCCTGATGCATTGTCTTAGATGTTAGGTACTTGAAGAGGCATATTATACAGACTTCTGATGTCCAAGCTAGTAACTGGACACTAGTAATTGGACTACTAGCAATATTTTACTTAAGCAGCTGTCCAAAACCAAGAAGCACCATCAGCCACGAAAATGATAAGCGGATTTTAGTAGCCAAAGCTGTGTGAATATCCACACTTTGTCAAGTCGTCTYAGCACCCCAGCATAATAATGACATGGGAGGAGTGTGATGAGGAAGGACAGGAAAACATGTAATAAAACAGGAACACTCATTTTTAAATGACCCCTCTCTTCTGGCCACACAGATATCACATCTTCTCAGGTCTTTTACTTAGCAGGAATAAAATCCACTCTTGAAAATAAATAAAACAATGGTGAGAGTTGCTTTGTTTAATCCAGGCCTGAAATACTCAACAGCATCAAGTAGGACTAGCAGACTGTCTGTCTTTCTGCATCTCATACAGCACCAAATCCATTAGTGCTGCTGGGTGAAGGCGGGGGGGGGGGGGGGGGAAGAGAGAGAGAGAGCGCATGAGAGAGAGAGATGAACAGCAGCAGGTACAGGCTGTTTGCTTCCTGTGTTCAAGAGGAGAAAAGTATTTGGCTTGTTCATAATCCCGTCTGAAGCCTGGGATTAAAGCAGCGCAGCACTACTCATCAGCCTGCTGGTTTCATGCCTCCGAGAGTGAGGCTAGTGCCAGGGACACCAGCACAGTCCTTTGGGAAGACCTGCACCATTAGAGTGCTCTGCAGGCTTGAGAGCTTCCTCCCTGCCACCCAGCCAAAGCTTGCTGAGTACAGGAGATGCTGTATGCACCAAGAGAGAAATACATCCGTGTTTCCTACGGTTTTCATGCAGTACATTTTCAATAACTGGTTGTCTTACAGAAGGATATAAAGCCCGCTATATTACACYACTTGTGTATGCTTGTACATACTCAAAGGTCTTGGACACAGTTACATTACAGTAATGGGGATGGGCTTTGTGGAAGGAGAAAGGCAGATCATTCATGAGAAGGTGCCTAGGGAATAATTTAGGCCATTCAGGTTATTCCTTGACTAGGGAGGAGGGAGAGATGTAAATCACTCACTGAAGGGAGATAAATTTTTTCCTTGAGAGACAAGGGAAAGATTTCAATTCTCAAGAGCATGCCCACCTTTATTATGCCATTATGTTTTTATACCCACCTATTGTAGAAAGGCTGTAGAGATTCTCAAAATGCAACTTACACTCATTTTGAGCCCCATTCCAGTGTCAGCTCTTAACAGAAAAGCAAATTGGTGCCATCTCTGCTTGCCTAGCTAGCTTGATAGGTCAAGATTAGCTGAATATAGCATTTAATGCAGAGGACCACATCTAGCATAGGTTGCGCTGGCCCTTACCACTGATCTCAGGGGTCACACTGTCAGAGGAATAACTCCTACAAAGTCAGGGTACAACGATGCAGCAGACCTGAAATCCCCCTTCTGCAAGGGCCCGACAGTCAGTGTGTATAGGCCTCCCAGCATGGGAGCTGCCCAGCAGGGTTTCATTCATTAATTGCACAGGGACTTAACTAGAAGTAACTCTTTCCTCTTTCAAATAGATCCAAAAGGGAAACATGGTAATGCCCTTTTCTACCCTCCACAAGGAAACAAAACACCACATGTTCTAGTTTTCTAAGATAATTTGGGGGTTCTTGCTGTGACTACATCCTCTTGTGTTGTCAAATGAATTCGTACAAAAACAATAATTCACATGAAAACAAAAATTCATAAACATCCTGCATTAGCTTCTGATCTGCATATTTCTCCACAGTCTACAACATACAGGCTTGGATTTCAGAGTGGTAATTACCATAATAGAAAACAGTCCATTATTGAACAACCAGTAGTTACCAGGGCTGTGCATGAAAGCTGAATAACTGAACGCAAATGCTACAGGCTTATTTTACRTAGCTCTGGGTTTTTTGTTTGTTATACACAATATTCTTAATTTCATAATTTAATTATAAGAAGAGATAAAAGTCATTCTGGACATGGCTCTGCTGTGTAAATAACGTTCATATGAGTCAAAACCAAATGAACAACCAATCTAGCTAGAGTTGCCTTTTACAGCTGCAAATACATATTTAACTTCCAAACCACACATTTACAAAGAAAGCTAAAATAAAAGTTGATTAAAACAACCAAGTTCCAGTTTTTAAAATCACCCARTGGAAACAAATATTATTACGTATGACTTTGATGGAAAGAAACAGGAACGACCAAGCACTGCCATGATGTATTTCTTGAGATGTTTGGATTAGGAAAAAAGCATCTTACATGAACTCTCAGCTTATAATGAAATCTGGATTCAGGCAAATCTCAAACATGGTTGCATTTCACAGTGTTGTTAGTCAGGCCTATCATCAGGAAATCTCTCATTTTTTTTCAATATGTTAGCAGTGCTAGCCCTTTTGAGTGATTATGCATGACCTAGTCAAAGACAAAATATTATGCGTGACTTTCAAGATGATCTAAAAGGTCAGTTCTGCCACAGCCTTCTCTCAGCACCCTCCTCCTCCCTCYCCACTGAGATCAGCCATAGGGCCACGATCTTGGAGTGCCTGGGGGGCTTGCAAGATCAGACCCATACGCTGCCCTTCCCGAAGCTTACCTGTGATGGGGTCGTCACATTGATTTCTGGAACAAAGTTGTCATCAAAGAAATTGATGATGTTCTCCTGTTGCAGCTCCTTTGTGGGTGTGAGTTTAGGCAGTGGTGGGACAGGAGGACCTTTCCTCAGCTAGGCAGACAGCAAAAATGGCACAGACTTAGCTCAGGGACAAGAGAAAGGGCTTGAAGCTAGGCCTAAACAGTTTGAGTTAGGTTCTGATCTCTGCTGCTTCACCTCAAATGTGCGAAAATGCCACGGATTCAAAGAACCTGTTCAGTTGTTCATTGTCATCTGTCTTGAAGGAAGGAAATATCGCATGAAAAACAAAACAAAAAATCAAAAACATTACATTTCAAATGCATTCCAGCTCAAGTTTAGAGAGTTCATATGAAAGTATTTCTTGGCTGAAGTTTTTTTGCTCTGCAGGAAACATGGTGCAAGACACTTCCTCTCCTACACAGCACTGTAGCTGGAAGGGCAGTGTTGCATAGAACCAGGCTTTTTCTGTTCTTTAGCTTCTTAAATTCATTTCAGTTCAGTTTTTAGATTTTGTTCGATTCATGTTCTTCCCCATCCAGCTCTAACTTTCTCTTAAAGCCTGCTTAATGCTAAGAAACCATTGTCTCTGGGAAATGTAGCACCTTAAAGGTACTTGGTTACTAATTCTCCTTGTTCTCCAGAGATTCACATAACTATGACATGCTGTTTGGTCGGAATAATACCAAACAATGGAGGTCTTCAAAATATGAGAAAATAAAAAAAACAAAACAAAAAAATAACATGCCCGCAAAAATCCTTAGGTAGTATAATGACGTAACAACATTGGCACCAGTAAGACTAAACTGAGTTCTATCAAATGAAGATTCAGGCACTGGGGTGTTACAGTTTGGGAGACCAGAGAAAGCAGGCGTGCTCACATTTAATTAAATGCAAAATTAAATTTCTTYTCCCCCACGTACAAGCAGCAGTCAGCACAGAAGCTATCCCCCACCCTGGAAACATCAATAATTGGAGTTCCACTATCTCAGGACATGATCACCATCTTGATTTCCATCATGCTTCTTGGTAATAAATAAATAAATAAATCTTATTTATATAAAGGTATTTACATATCATGTTTTGGGGTTAAATTATCATCTCCTACAATCACAATACAAATCTTGTCTTTGATATTTTCTCAAAGCATCACATACAATTCTTGCACTATAGATGCTGTTTTTTGTGAAACTGATTCTTATTTCACTGATATCAGTGAGAACAGAAATGACTCCACCAGGGCTGAACTTCACTCTGGTGTTAAGAGCAACCAATAAACCTTTAATTAGCAGTAATTATCACAGCAGCATTTGAGCTAACTCTATTATTTACCACTCTAGAGAGAAATACAGGTTGACCCTTCCAGTGATACTCCTTGGCTAATACTAACATTTTTCATGGTAAGTGTGCATTTGAACACAARTGGTAAAGAACAATGTAAAATGCAATGAAATTCACACAAAGGTTTTAAAAATAGGATTTCCAAATTATCACTGATGGGATAAGGGTCCTTAGAGACCACAAGTGGTGCTTGTCACCACAAGTCCCCCCAGTTCACCAGGCACCTTTGTCTTTCCTTGTTCCCCCTTATAAAAATCACTTTCCACCTATGCTTGTGACACAAGGATGAACAACCAAAGAGAGCAACAGAGCCAGGGGCCTTGCTATCATTTCTCAGGCAGAGACCAGACGAAAAATCTCATATACAACATCCCAGCCACCTTTTTCTGCACAACAGGCCATTTTCTCCTGTTGGCTTTCCACCTACCTGTGTGGGTGATTTAGGCCGGGCTGGTGCCGGAGATGCTGGTGCCAGCATATGATTGGGACTAGCTGTAGGGCTAGGCAGGGGAGACACCTCCTCTGGTGGTGAAGGTGTTTTTGCAATACGGAGGGGACCTGAATCACTGGATAGAAGCAAAGTAACAGTCAGGACATGCATATCATGCTGATGTATTACCCCGACCTTCATTTCTGGTCCTCCTGCCTCCAACAGGGACAATTTGATGCAATAGTTGAACTGCATCCCTCATATAATGCCAGTGGCCACAAAGGCAATATACACTRGGAATGAATTCAACCATTACGTGATGAATAAAACTAAAAGTGAATTGTAATTGAATTTAATTACAGTTATCTACAGYGTCAAAGGAAGCCTTAATTCCTGAATGATCTTGATTTTTGGAACATCTGCTCTTTCTGTTTACCTGCTCATTGTAACTTGAGGGAAACACAGTACCTGCATTGTTTCAGTTTCTGTATTTGAAACAATATATCAGGTATAAATTTGTCACTATCATGAAATGTGAGCTGGAATTATTGTCTTCATTTTACACAGCTCTCAGTATAAAAGGCTCTGAAGATAAATGATCCCAGAAGAAGGCATAACAATGAATAATGGAAATCATTTTAAAAGTTCAGCAACAACAGAAAGGTTTCAATAAAATAAAATACAACCAAGATTATGATAAGAATATCATTATTTAAAGGGACAACTCACCACAGCTGTAAATGAGCAATAGTCAAGTGATTTCAACAGAGCTCTGCCATAAGATCTGGTGAAGTCCTGAGTAAGGATCTGCCCTTCCTGGTGCAAACACTGTGGCAGATTCAGCTACCTAGAAACTCTGAAAGCTTACAAATTGGGGAGGCTATAAACTACCACATTCAAGGACCACAGTACTCAGTAAGAGAAGAGCGAGTCCTACCTATCTTCAGGGAGAACACAAGCATTACATGATTGAGGAGACCACACCAAAATCATGTTCCTAATGCTAATGCAAGGCAAATTCATTCTTTGAAAAGACTTAGCTCACACTCACCACCTCTTTCTGTGGAAATATTAAAAAGAAAAAATGAGCAATGATTAAGAAATTCCTTCCTAGGTATTATAATTGCCTTCAGGATAGAGTATTCAATAGCATACAAGTTTTTAAGATATTTCTTTTCATATAGTCCTTTAAAGAAAAGTTTAGATACTGTAAAAAGCTGTTTTATCTTACAAAGTACCCATTCCTGAGTAGTGTTTTACAACACCATAACTAATAATGGAGCTCAAAATCTATCCAGTTTCACATAAGGCTCTGTGAACAGTATGGYACAAAAATATTGTAGTGTTTGTAGCACTTATCCTTACACAGGTCTCCAGCAAAAAAAAAGAAAAGCTTGGTATGCAGCAAGTCTTTCACAAGAGAATAAAATGGTAATTACAAAAATATCACATTTTTTAAAACATCTTTAAAATAAGTTAAGACCATATTATATCATGCTGTATTAACCTATGTCTGCTCATTTGCAGCTAAAGTCATATTTYCTCTCTTGTTTCTGGCAAGAGTAATTCAGGGGGGAGGGAGTGTGTGTACATGCTGAACACTGTGTAAGAGACATAGGTGGCCAAAAAGCCTGTTTATTATAAAACCTGCTTCAAGTTTTCCAACAAACTATAATATTTCATCCGGCAAAAACATTCTACAAATGCTCTAGGGGAAATGTAGTCTCACTCAGAAGTTCTTCCTACAGGGGTTGAGAGTGGTGATACATGAGCTAACAAGTCCCCTGAGGCAGTGTACAAGTATATATGGGCATGGATTAACACAGAACTAATCCAAAACAAAAATTTTGGATAAGTTCTTTATAAAATAGTTCTAAATTTTATATTATGTTGGAAATTTCAATATTTTATTTTTGCCCTTTCAGAGTGAGATGGAAACAAAAGGAGAAATGTCAGCCATATGTTTGAGGCAGATGCTATTTTTTGGGGTCAGTCTTAATGGCTGCTAATCTGACTCTGGTTTGAGGGCAATTAGCAAAGGCCAGAATATTGTGCTGATTACTTCTGGACCAGCTGGGATTGGATGGAAATTCAGGATTTAGATATTCACACTAAATGTCATTGTGTTTTGATAAGTGCCACCCTTTCATACTTTGAACTTTTTTTGCCTACTGCTATTACAGAAGCAAAGAGAATAAATTCCAGTAGAAAGGCTATGCTGCTTGCAAGTGAAAATCAGAAACACTGCACTGGCATACACTGACCTTAAGGARAGCACATTTCATTTTAAGTCTTTTTCTTTTTAAAGACAAAATAAGATTCCTCTTGAAAGTAATTTAAAATACAGCATTTAGTGACATTCTTTTCACTTCAGCTTTTCCGCTTTTATGATCCACTCAGATCACTTTTCCTGACTTTTCCCCACAAGCACAAGAGAGAAAAGCTGAGTTACAAAGTTAGGATTCTCACCTAATCATATGCCTTTAGGAGCTAAGAACACATCTATTACTTCAACGCTTTAAAAAAAAGTCATAAGAGTTAGCAACTTTGCTGTAGACTAAGCATCTAAGAATAAATGGGCTAGATACTTAGCTGCTGCAAACTGATGTAATATTCTGCAGTGAATTAGGCTAAATGGCAATAGCTGCAAATCTGGCCTTGATTCCTTTTGGAAAGGACAAAAAAGTGGGTAATTAAGGAAGTTTTATACCTTTACTCATCTCCTTCACCCAAGGTATCCCTCTAACTTCCTGAACAAACAGACCCAGCAACCATATTGTACAGCAACCATTACACATGCTGCAGCTGATTACCACCTAKGCTGAATTGCAAGGCAATTTATTAAACAATTCAACAAATTCACCTGGGTGCCCCTTGGATGGTGAAGGCCTTGTCTGCGTGCTGATCTCCCAGCTTCATCATCACTTCATATAGTTTGTGACATAGCTGAGAAGACAAAACACTTGCTTAAATTTAGATGATGTATTACAGCTGTGATTAAAAACATAGGTGGTAAGTCTGGTCTAGTAACTGCTCTGATTTCTTTAAAATGGTATAGATCCTTCCAAAAATATAACTCAGCGCTATGTTTATTAAGAGCCAAACTATCAAAAACCTATCAAAATCCATAGAAACTTTCTCAAAGATGGCAGCAGTTCTTCAAAAACAAGCTGGATTTCAGAGAACAAGTTTGTAAGTGGGACTCACAGCTGTCTGCTCTCTGATGAAGTGGGTTACCTGAGGTCTGAAGCAATGTGAGTAGGAGAGAAGATTCCTATTCTTTCCTCACAAATCTGATCCTGACTTACATGGGACTTCAGTCAAGTGAGTTCTCCATTTTAGTTCCTATAAGTTTACTAGGTTACTATGGATAATACACTTTCACCTAGTGAGGCATTTAATACATTCATAGGATCCTTACAGAAATTGTTGCATTTGCCCAATAATCACAGGTATAATGCTGCACTGCTGACCATGTATGTAAAGGCCTTGAAGGGGATCTTGACACATTTATCCAGGACTGGTTAAAGCAATGAGATGCTTAGTAATTGGACATAGAAATAATATTGAAGACAACAGTGTCATGAGATGGAGAAAGTATCAAAATAGAAAGTGAATTTACTGCTACAATTGATAATGCACTTTAATCCAAGAGTGTATGGGCTGCTGTTTCCTTAAGGAGAATACAAAAAAGAGGAGTTAGAAACCAATGGGAAGGTTATGCTACAAATCTGGAGCTAGGACAAGTGTTTAGATGTGGTTCTCCCAGATTTTTACTGCTTTGTTTCAAGACAATCATTTGCTGTTATGTACATCACATAATATAGTATACACAAGTGATTCATTTTTACTCACCAAAGCTATTTCCTTATGAAACTTGGCTTCAAGGCTGGATACATTTTTGAAGGTATTCACATAGAAGCCAACTCGTCTACAAAGGATGCCACAGAGAAAGGAAAAGAGAATAAAAGATGGGGGTGAGAGGGCCACAAGGGAAGAGTAATTCATTTTTTCAGACTACAAGCAGCATTCTTTACTATTAATCTCAGCAAAGCAAACAATTGGATTGAATGTCAAAATTGTAATAACCAAAGATAGGACTCTGAAACCATTTGCTTTCTAAACTCTTGCTCAAATTAAACTCTATCTTTCACTGAGACTAGTTAGTGGGCAACAGACATATTTAAACAAAAGGGTATTTACTCCAAATCATTCATATGCAGTCTTACTTTTAGTAAGCTCATAAAACAAATATGTTGAAGTGCTAAGCAGCAGTAGTCAGGAACACATCAAGAAAACCTTCTCTTGATCTCACAGTTAACAAGAATCAATTTAGAGAGATAGAGAAGACAAAGGATATATCAGTGACTCACAATACACTGATTCCAGCATGTCATTTGTTAAAGAACATAGCACACTAATGAGATGCTTGTTTTCTATCATTTTTGTTCTCCTGCTCATTTTATCTCCCTTTTCTGTAAAAACACAATCCATGATAACACATCCCAAATGAAGGACCTATGTCATCAAGTGCTCCTACATCATAGACATATTTAGTGTAAAACTCCAATGTATATTCTGAAGTAGTTAAAAAGGAATATTATTTTTCCTTTCTTATACTACTTTGGTAGTATTTTATAGGAGCTGGGAAAGAATTGCCATAAAATCTTTATATATTCTTTGCTTTGGTACTTCTTACAGACAAATGACCTACAAATTGAGACATTCCAAATTTTCTAGAACATCCTGTGGCTGCTCTCTATGGTTACTTTTGACAGTGCAAATATCTGATCCATTATACTAACAAGTGGCCTTTTTTTCCTTGAAAGGATGAGGCATCCCCACCAGGTTTCTGAGAAAGGTGATAGAAGCAGAGCATTTTAGTCATGCCCTGCCATTCTGTGCTCTGCCACAGTTCTTTATCCATAAAAAAAAAAAACCTTCTTGCACCTTAGAATGATGACATGATAAAGAATCTTAAGTGCCAAGATATACTGATAGAAATAAGTATAAATATAGTGAGAAGTAAATATAATTTTGGATCAGGTTCAGGCATTTTCTCTTTTATTCTATCAAAAAGATGATGGATGGGATCTGCAAGGAGCTATTAAACCATTTTCAGCCAGCTCATTAAAGTCTGCCAGTTCCCATTCCTTAGTCTCCTTCTAGCCCTTCCAGACAATATCTGCCTAGCCTTACCGTGACCACAGAGATGGCAATTCTTCTTGTAAATCACTGTTAAACTCTTCAAACACTTTCTGTGCTTTTTGAAACTCTTCTTCTGCCTAAAACAAAAGGAAACAGATTGGCTTCTGTAATCACTGTAAGACACAGCAAAACCTGGCAGACCTGTTCTCTTTATTATTATTATTAACAAAAGATACAACTCACACCCATAACAAAGACCAACACAGGACTTGCTGTTCCCTAAGGCACAGAAGTGAGAAAGTCAGGCCTCAAACAGGACTCTCTCCTGCAAGAGGCTGAGTGTTCTCTTTCTGATCCACCACAATACTTAATATCCATTTATGCTTAGAGATATTTCTACTTCTGAAAGAGGAAAGAAGAAAACTTTGTGCCAGGCCTCTGCATAGAAATGAATTCCACCCAAGCTCCAAAAATCTTCTGCCAGCATACTTCCGAGTGTGCTACCTTGGTAATTCTGCCTTCGTCTTTTCTTTTTGAGCTCTGCAGGGCTTCTAGATGATGCCTCGCACTGTCGTAGTCCACTAGCTTTCTGCTTCGCTTCGCAATGCGAGTCTGTACAGAGGTAGAAAAAAGCAAAGACAGCACAATTGGCATTTTTCTTAAAAGTTATTTTATCTATGTTTTCATTTAGCTTTTTGACATGTTTTTATTCTCTCTCACCTGCAATTCACATCTGACATTATCATATCATATAGGAACATCGGCATGGTAAAAGAGACAAACTAATCACCTTATTTTAAATAAGGAACCCGTTTACAGATGATTTGGAAGGGCTTTCTGTGAGTGTAGGGCTTACAGACTGCAGAAGTCAGAGAGCAATGTTATGCAAGACTTCCCTCATTCTCCAGTATAAATGGACTTGTTAAACTCACAGTAACATGGTCTTTTTCCCTTATATATGGCAGCAAAATTAACGAATAATTAGCATATATTTTTTTCTGGAGTAGGAAGAACGCTCAAAATGCACTTCTCAGTATAGCTGCTTTGACACATAACTGAGACAAATTGAGTTCTAACATGTCATAGGAATTCTAACTTACCTGCTCTACTTCTCTTACAACTAATCAAAATTATAAAAAGTCCTTTGAAATGCCCTAACTTTACAAAGCTGGATATTATGAATATCCATTCATATATGAATATGAATTCATCTTTATGATGCTGTGGATCACATGCTGAGAGGGCACAAGCACAATTTCACTTAGGAGCAAGTATGAATGTCAGTAATGTTAGGATTTATAAATAATAAAGTAATAAAATTAAAACGATAGATAGGGATAACTGTGTGATACCTACTCAATTATAAATCACTGCATCACAAGGAATTTCCATTTGCGCCCAGGCA
Source organism: Apteryx rowi (assembly GCF_003343035.1). Lineage (NCBI taxonomy): Eukaryota > Metazoa > Chordata > Aves > Apterygiformes > Apterygidae > Apteryx > Apteryx rowi. The sequence continues at coordinate 21,358 of NW_020447290.1, read as the reverse complement.
GCCACACCCAAGTATAAAAGTATCTTCCTCTCACCAGTAATGATTCTTTACCCCCAAACATTTCATCTTAACAATCATCTCTCTTGACTGTACACCAGCCAGGCATCTGGGAGAAGCTAGAATTTGCATAACAATCTCTCCTGATATGTACTGCAAAAACTTTTCAGAACTGATTAAATTACAGGGACCATGTTTCAGATAACACAAAGACATTTAAACACCCACGGGTGCATCTAGCCAATAACAGAAGACTTCCTCTTAATGTTGCAATTTGTCTGGCATTTTGATGGCTGAGGAGCTTAATTCAGCCCTGCTGAAGTCAGTGAGAACTATGTCTCATACCAAATAGGAGCAGGAAAAAACATTATAAAATTCTGAYATACAAAGGTTAATTTACTTCCAACCATTACTGCATGGAGATCATTTTTGTTCACTTGGAAAAAATCAGTACAGCCTGATTCCAGGGCATTGCTTACAGAACAAGATGTTTTACATTGCAGAGAAGAATTGACTCCCTCTGTGCTCCCCCTTTTTTTTAATCTCACTTTATTTTTTTATGACTCAACAGTAACTAGTAATATTTACAAATTCTCCATTACAGGAAAGCATTACTGTACTTTGATATCAGGAAATTGTCCTAGATATGTATCCAAGGTCAACAACGACCCATCCACCAGTTTTTGATGGAAGTCTTCCCAAAGTTCATCACATTTCTGTAAAAAGCAGATGGAAAGAGAGAAATACACTTAGTAGTTTAATTCTACTCCAGACTAAGAGGAAATACAAATGTAAATGGCAAAGCTTAATCTTTCTAAAGTTTTGTTATGTTCTTTATGGCATTGCCTCAGAATGCAGTTATAAAGTAAATAAAAAAAACAAACAAACTTGACATTGCAACTTTTAATTCACAATAAAAGAAGATTTGTTTAATAAATGGTTTGTTTTTTCATTCTTTCAAATATTAGCTTCTATTTGAAAATTTGAATATCATGGATTAAACATCTTCCTCAGAATTTCAGATTCTAGAAGGTCACAAATGTGGAAACTGAAGCTGCTCCAATTCTTACACATAAGGATGTTGCTTGATGACAAGCTTCCTTACAGAGGAAGAAAAGTACAACTAAAAATAAAAACAGCAAATAAAATAAAGTGAGCTTCCCATCAATTACAAGGATTTATAAGCTTAGCTTTATTTGTTCATTTTTAAAATAAAGGCTGTTAAGATCTGTCCTAAGAAAGCTCTGTCTTTCCATCCCATAAGTTTTGGGTCATCAAGAGGCATTAGATGAAACGGCTGGCTTACAAAGCTCTACCTCAGACCACTAGAGAACTGAGATTCCAGATCTGAACCATGCCTACATCAACAGGCAAAACAAACAAAATCCTCCAAGAAGCCACAGTGGTTTTCCCCAGTCCTCTTTGCAGCTCAGGGATAATCACCAGGAGACATTCTTTGTAATTTTCTGGTTATTAAGAGCATGGTAATGCAGTTGATGTGAGGAGGACCACACGGTGAGCAGGGTTAAGATTTCTTGCCAGAAGCAAAATACTGTTGCTGCAACACTGTACTGGAGGTCCTTGGTTCCCTGTCAAGCAAGTCATTAGCAAGTGTTAAACGTCACAGCCCTTCTTTTCTTTGCACATATCAAAATGATTGATACTCCCTTTGATGGGAGGGAGGCTGAAGGGGGTGAACATTGCTTTGCAGGGCCGTTATCYTCACGGGCAAGTCTTGAAAGCTATTCCATGCTGTTTGTTTATCAGGAGCTACTACAGGGCATATTATAAAAGCTGTGTGATACCAGCGTTTAGTTCATTCATTTTCTACCCTAACACAATCTCTAATGAATTATCACAATCCATTAATCATGCTTAAAAAACCCCTCATTTATTAACATAATATTTAATCACAGTGGTCTAGAGAGCAGTACAGCATTACATCAGATCAAACAAGCGTCAGGGCTGCACATTTGCCTTTGTACCTTGTTGATACATATTTTAGACAAATTAAAATCATAGARATTTTCTGAAAGCTAAGGGGACTCAAAACAGTGCTGTAGAGTCCTTCAAGCCATTTTCTTTCCTAACATACAGAACAAGGTCATTTAGGTGGAGCAGTTTTGGCATGAGCACTTATAGCCTAGGCTGGATAAATACATAATTATTTTGAACTGTACTGTTAAGGATACATAAATCTACACTTGCAATTATACTGGGAAGAATTTAGGAGCAGAGATTCCCACATGAATCTCCTTTGATGAAGATGCACATCTAACATTTATCCCTACATTGAATGGAAATGAAGGGCCAAAGGCCCTTTCATACACAATTATAAATTGCCAAGTATAAAATCTAGTAGTCTACAGATACAAGATGAGGTGCTACAGCGAGTTGCAGCAGGAGATCTCCCAGGCAGTGAAATTACGAGGATATAAATGGTGTGGTATCTTCACTTACATGGTTTGGAAGTTGGGTGCATTTAAAATCAAAAACACATCATGCCTTCAGCAGCAGGGGAGGGAAGAGGAGAGCAACCACAGGGAAGAAAAGCAATCATTAGGCAGTTTTTAGACAACTGCTCTGCCTTCCAGTTTCGTGTTAATTATTTTTTCCATAAGGCCTCCCACACTGAATGCCAGGTGGGCACAAGCTACAGTGATAACAGCTTGCACTTTCTTGTCACTGCCAATACATTTGCTGACAGACTTCCTTCAGAATTAAGGCTGTTTACTCTAGGAAGGCAGTTCAGAGCTCCTAAAGTTAGACTCCTGCAGCATCCTCTAGAAAAACCTAGCCTTCTCCAGTCACTGGAGAAACCTAAGAAAGGTATGCCAAAATGAACACCAGCCTACAAGCCTCATTTGGCCTCAAACTCTAGATAGATAGCTTCTACAAATTTGTCAGTCATCTTCTTTCAGGACTGATTCTGCTCACATTGATGCTAACCTCAGTGGAAGGTTATGTCAGCCTAGTAGAAACATGCAAGTCTTAAGCCAGAGGCAGAAAAGAAAAAAAAGGCCTTGAGGTGACCAACACTATTTTCATTTTTCAGTAATTATTTTTAAAATTTATTTTGATACAGCTAGTTTGTAAAACASATATTGCAAATGGAGCATTGGCTCAGCAGGAGGTGCGTTTCACAAGACCAGTAATTTACTTGCTGAAACAGCATCATTTAACACACAACAAAGAATTCAGGGAAACTGCAGACCTATACTTCTCCTCAGCAGCTCAGATCAATCTACTTGTGGCCAGAATATTTTTTCCTCTTTCCACACTTTTTACCTCTCCAATCATTTTCACATCTTCTCGTCCATACCAGTCTGGCTCATATACTTCATGAAGGGACTCTGTAAGCTTCTTCGAGGCATCTTGCATCCCTGTAATTTGACAGAAAAAAAAATACATAACCGCAAACAACAAGAAACAGTTGAYAAACATCTTTTTTTCAACCCACTTATACTCCCTATACTATTCCCTCTAGCATGTTTAGAATATAGTTTTCAAGAGCTGAAACAAAACCTTTGTGTTCACGCAACTCCCCAAAGTGAACAAGAAATTTTCCCCATTGGAGAATTAACCCGTATTTACTACAGACATTTAATACCTCATTGAAAGATTATCATCAAGAAGCCAATCAAAGAGCAATCCTGAGTTTCTGCCTTCAGTTACTCTCATCTCTTCCATCCTGCAGAATAGTTTCCAACCAGATTCATACTGAGTACTAACGCCTACTTGCATGGAGGATGAGGCATCTCCTAGATGGCATGACTGAGATGGCAGACATTTAGAGGAAATGGCATCTAGAAAAAAGGACTTTGGAGAGAAGCCAGAATGGATCTGCTCCAAACAAAAATGGTCGCCAAAAGGGGAGAGGTCGCACAAAGGCTGAACATGTCTCAGGACTTCATTTGCTTGTTTTCAAAGATACTGAAATCTCAGGAGCTTGCATGTGTAAAGTGAGAGTTGTTAAGAAAAAAGAGGTTTGCTGCTCTTGGGGTCCTTCCTTTCTCATTATGCCATTCCCATGAGGGCCCACAATAATGACGGCAAAATAAAACTACATAAATAATGAAGCAAAGGAGTGAGACTGGCAAGAGCTGAGGCCACGTCTTCAGGTCCAGGCAAACAAGATGTCTGAACCTGCAAAGTGGACTGTAACGGACATGATTTTACAAAGAATGAATATCTTGCATGCTGACCCAGCAGGGTTAGAAGTACGTGGATCCTAGTACCTACTTCCACYTGTAACAGGATAGTGTCTACAGAGAATTGTGCTGAACCAAACTGGATCAGTCACCTCTGAAACCCATGACACTACAGGTGAAAGAAGAAAAGGGACTGGCAATGGTTATCTTGTCTCTAACATGCAAAAGATACGACTTTCYTTCCACCTAAAATGACTTAAATATCAAGTAGATTCCATGATAGTACTAGAGAGAGCCTAAATCTTTCTTCAGTGAGACCACTTTGATCCCAGTGAATAAACTGCTGCCCTCAGTGAAGGCGCTGGGGTTTGCCTTTCTGTTTTGCTAGAGCAGGAACACATTCGATGGTGAACGTAATTCTGAATCCAATAAAAAAAAGAAAACCCGACCACACCTAAGAAGATGTCAAGTGTCAGTTCAGAAGCAGTCATTTTAAAATGACAGACAACTATCTCAACTTCCTTGCAAAATCTCAACAACAACATTGACTGCTAAAAATAATGTTTTGACCTAGCAGTAACTATTCTTTTTAAGCACATTTTTCCCCAGCCAAAGTCTGCTTGCTGCAGCACATCTGTGCTGTCTTGAAAATATCTCTAGTGTGATCTTCAGATTTAACTGCTCATTGGCTGGATTTAGAAATAACATTGACATATCTCTTTTCTGCATGAATAAATGTCTAGAAAGAGAAGAGAATTAACTTGAAACTGGAATGTCTGGAGTGAGCAGTTTTGACCTACTCAGCAACTATCGTACTATGCACTCCAAAACACACACACAAGATAGGACGGGAAAAGAAAAGCAAAAGGGTACACCTCCCAGTATAAAAACAGTGGTCTATGGAATGGGTAGGACAGGCAAAAATAGTTAAGGAAAAAGCTGGAAGTAAACAGCTGTTCTTGGACCTTGGTTTCAAGGGAGAAAATGGCATGGGTAAGAGGGAGAAAATGTACAAAGTCTGGTGTGCAGAAAGCACAAGCTGTTACCCTTAAATCAATAGGTGTTGTCCCAAAAAAAAGAACATTTGACTTTTTCTTGGATTGTCTTGCAGATCCTTTTAAAGACAGAACTCAGTCCATAGAATTTGTATAGCTTATAAGGACGTAAGGCACATTTCTTCCTCCTCTCCTCTGTGCATAATGCTTAGGACAACAAATCTCTAGCTAAGAAAGGGTTCCTGGAGAGAGGAGGTTTTGTCTAGAATATACCAGATCACACTGAAATGCAGATGATCTTCACATTTTTTTCCAGGTAGGACTCATTTAAAATCTTCTTCAATGCCTCTGCAAATTAAATCAATTCTGCAGGTAAGGCAAAACCAATATAGTATTGCTATGCTTTATGCTTTTATTCTGCCTGCTTGGAAGGGGATGGCTCACATATCCTTGCTCCTACTTGATCCTTTCTGATACCTGTACTTCTGCTCTTCAGTACATTGCAGACTAAACCTGCAACATATGTTCCTGTGGCAGGTGCGCCAGCTGAGCTTCTCTCTAATCTCTCTTGTAGTTTGCATTCAGCTCAGCCACAGATCAGCTTCAGGTAGAGCACCTTTGCCTGTACAGACTTCTGCTTTTGAATACTACACAACTCAGGCCTATA
>NW_020447290.1:0-15308 GCF_003343035.1 Apteryx rowi | reverse complement strand
AAAAAAAAAAGATGCTGAAATTTCCTCCAAGCATGAAAGACTCCGTGCTTATTCCTGCAAGGAGAAACACCTCACGTCTGGTAGAGAATTTTCATTGCTCAGTCCATCCAGCAAATAATAAACAAAGACACTAACCTACTGCTTTGATCCCTGTTTTATAACTCCCATCAAAAAGAGCTACCCTGCCTGGCAATAGCTGCTGAAGCTTTATTATGACAGTGAGTGACACAGTGATTTCTAAGGGGTTTTTGGGTTTTTTTTTTTTTGGCAAACCATTACTGGTTCTTCAGTGTAGTATCAAAAGCATTCTATTTTCAAACTTTTTAAAAAAATAAACCAATTTTGGACTCAGCAGTCAGAAATACACAAGAAATTACAGCATCTCAGCAGGAGATTTACCATCCGACTAGCAATACCTAGAAATGTTACAGTTGTGGAGATAACACAGTCTGCTTSCAACCCCGTCTTGCATGGAGTATTTCTTTTTCTAGCATTTGCAAAGGTGAACACCACAACATGTGCAGATTTCACTGGTGCTCAACATGCATGCAACATGTGAGAACCTGGGCAGCAGTCCTGCACACACAGCACAGCCCAGGAAGAGCCATGCATGCAAAATTGTATGCCCATGAGTTGAGGTCAAAGCTGCAGAAAATGTAGGAATAGACTGCAGTGCCTACACCAGATCCAAAACAGAAATATGGTCTACTAATTACAAAAGCAATATTATTTGTATTTGTCTTGGCAGACTTTAAACAAGCCTATTTGTTTCAATTTTAAAAAAAAGTTTGCTTTGTGGAAACATGACTTAAAATTCACCTTTGATGGCAGCTAAATATCCTCTCAGTTCTCTCTGGAGCCTGGAACCCTCTGCCTGGAAAAAAAGAAAAAAATGCAAAAAAATGAAAAACACATTTCACTTATAATATATGCCTTAAAACATACATGTAGTATGTCAAGCTTAACAATAAAAAGCTATTTCACAAGCTATCTGATGAATAAAGTCACTTGCAAGCATTTCAAACATACTTGCTGCAGGTGCATACACAGGTTCACATAGAAAAGGTGGCCTGTGCAAGATGCTACACATAGTGTAACTTTGGGCTAAAGTTTCTGGTTTTAGTTCAGCTCTTTACAGAGGGAAGCATCCCAGTCAAAGACAGGTAGATTTTACAGCCAAGTTCCAGTCTGGCCAACATCAAGTCAGCCTGGCCAATGTCCTAACATGAAACTCAAAAGTAGTACAATTAAGACTGCTCCACCTGCTTTGGAAACCACTCAAATTAGGCCAGTTTGGACTGGATGAAGATATAGGCACTTACATAAATGGCTTACTAGTTTGACAAAGTTTTCATAATATTTTAGATTTTCAAATATTTGGTAAATAACTGTAAAAACAATAGTGTTAAAATAGTTATTTYGTTTAGCTTGGCAAGTGCAGTCTGCCATGAAATCTCAACTCTTTCCTTGGCAAATATATTAAAGTGATCTTTCTTTGTTTTATATCAATAGGTTGTTTTACTTTATCTATGACCATATCACAGCTTGTACTTGCAAAAAAGTATTTGCAAAAAAATTTGTGCTACATTATGGGACATACATTATGGCTAAAAAGCTGTTCTCTAGGACACTTTCAATAGCCTGAAGAATTTGGAAATCCTCTGTGTCTATTGGTACCTAATATCCTCCAGTTTATTTATTTAAATTTCTGGAAACTACAGGAATATTCGTTTGTGGTTACCTTTCTTACACAGAGCTACACCATATGGAAAARTCAGCTGCAATATTCAAGAGAACACCTTGGAATTTTTCTTATATTTCTCATTCGAAAGTTAAACCTCAAAAGGGTGCCTGTGTTAATATTTAGGAAGCAGAGTCTCAACTGGTATAAGTGTTAAAACTCTGCTGAAGTCAAAAGACTTTGCCCATCAGCGAAGGATTTGCCATTAGTGACAGCAATGCTCAGAGTGTTCAAACAGAGAGGATCACGAGAAATTCAGATTGAAAGAGACTAGCTGGGTCTTAAGATCCATCTGCCTGCAATCACATTAAATTCAAGCGGTGGTTCTCCAAAAATAACCACTTGCCTAACCAGGGCACACATTGCAATATGCATACTACATCTCCCAAACTCACACGCCTCTCCCAACTYCCTGCTGGGAACTGAAGGCCTCTAGAACTGAAGAGCAAAAGCCCCAAATTACAATGTACTGTAAGAAGAGAACAAGGGAGAGCACAGATATTACCAGTATTCTAAGGCCTTGGAAATATTAAGGAATTTCACAGGCAAAGGTGCCCAAGCAGGCTTAGAAAGCAGGCTGAATCCACTTTATGCATCCAGCCCACCATTCTGTCTCTGGTTTTGGACATATTTGATGCTTTAAGGAAAGGCAAACCCTTCCTTTGCTTTGGGATCACCGCTACACACCAAGGTAGGGCCAGGCAAGCACCTGGGGTGGGAATCAGTGGAATCCCGAACCCTTGGGCATCAGCACTCACAACACAACAAAGGGTAAGCTCTAAGGGGTAGTGGTAGCTTGCTGTTGTGTCCAATTAAACAAACAAAACAAAAAAGAACAAAAAACCCAATACAACACATCTTCACACCGCCTAATACAAATTRCCATTCTATCATAACAACACATTATAGCATCCTACATAACACAGTATCATCCTAACCCACTTTAGAAGAGGACTTTTTTCTACTTCTGTTGGTGATAGAATGGGAGGCGGAGGATGACAGAAGTTGTCTGCTTTCCATGGAGAAAGGCATTAAATGAAYGATACTGGCAGAGAGGAAAGAATATTGAACCTGGGGAAAGAAGCTCTTGCTCTAAGATCTGAAGATGAGTATCTGTGGACGCACAGTGGAAGTAAGAGAGAAGTCCCCCTTTTATGTGTGTCAACCTCCTGGGAGGACTCCTTGTCCTCTGAGAAGCCACATGAATGTATAGGAATTATCTTTCCAATTCACACCTTGAGCATGAGCACGAGTATTGCCTCTTAGCTTGTGGCAACAATGGGAACAAGTAGATACTCACAGCAACCAGATTCTTCATCACCGTCCAGCTGAACAGGTTCCCAGATGGTAACATTTTCTGATGTTTTGGAAACAAGAAAACTGCAGTTGGAAGGCTCGGAACCCTGTCAGCAGTCCTCATTTCCAGGAAAAGGCCTATATTTATTCATACACGTGATATTCTGTCACCAAGAATAACTAGCACACAACAAAAGGCATGTCAGGGACACACACTGCTCAAATGCTGTTTATAACTGTGCTATTGCACAATTTTACTACTAGTACCCCAAAACACTATGACGTACATCGTGGTTGGTAAGTGCCACGAGTCATCAGCAAYCACTGCTCAGGAAAACACAGAGGAAAAAGTCAAAGCAGTAAAACACGATGCAACTATTTTGCCATATGCGCTGTTAGAAATTCTCATGATTCATTCAAAAGAATAATTTTAACACGAATCTCCCTCAGTCTAGGTTATTAATAAGTCACAAGCCATTGAAATATCCATACAACATAGAGCCATAAGAATGTTCCTTCAGTAGCAAATGCTGTATGACATAGTACTAAAGGGTYCATGGGCATGGGCCAGCTCCCATTCCATTTCTGAATTCTCTCAACTTCAATGGCAACAGAATTGGACCTTCATATATACATATATATATATWTTTTTTAATTTGCATCAGAAGTCCTCAGTCCAGTAAATTCTGTGAAAGGCACCTGTGCTCTACCCATTCTACTAAACTAAGCTCACTATTAGTGAAGGCAGATGCACTCTTACCACCTAAGAAACTAATACTCACAGGATGAAAATATTGCATTGCTGACTCCACGCACCTTGCAAACTGTCATATACTGAGTTTAAAAGCACTGTTTTTCAGATTTCAAGCATATTTAATATTTCCCCTTCTCCATGCTAACCACCTCCCAAACTTTCTCTCCCTTCTGGTCTGTCAGATGGAAGCATCTGGTGGTTCTGAAACAATTGCTCCAAGTAATTTCATTAAGGCCATCCATTTTGCTAATTGAGGTGCAGCTTCTTTAAGGGTAATGAAAAGTAGGTGTCGTTTTGCAGATGCTGTGCTCTTGGGAAATGAGATTTCCCAAAAGAGCACTGATACTTCCTGTACCATTTCAGAATTTGGTTTACATGAGACAGCAAAATGAGTCACAGCTTCATAATATGCAAGAATACTATTGACATTTGTCTCTAGAGTTTACTTAATAGCAGATTTCTCACAGTCAGGTTGGTTGATAACAGCGGGCATATTATCAACAGACTCCAGCACCAGAAATCAGTGCTCATAGCTCACYGGGTCAAAATCAACAGATAAACTAACAAAGATCTCTCAGGCAATCCTGTCATATCATACATCTGAGCAAGATGGCATGCTGATCACCCAAAACAGTATCTCTCACTAAAAAAAAAATACAGTTCTCCACAGTAATGTCCCAAACAACAATTTGGTACTTTGAACACTGTAGTATACAGTCGGTGCTGCTGTCAGCTCCCTTTTTCTGCTCTGTAGCCTTATTAATGTGGTCAGTTCTATGTATCCAGGAAAGATGTGCACCTGGTGAGACAAGGAGGCTCAGTGGCTCAGGGTCATGTCATCTGCAGCCACAGATCCTACCGGCCTTGATGGCAGCACTGAGCCTTTTCAGTAGGACTGTCTTTTGGGGTTATTCATTAATTTATTTATAGTATTTAGGCATGTCTTAGAGCACAGGTATTAAGACAGAGAGACACAGCGCAGTTGGCTCAAAGGCTGAAAAGACCTACCAAAACTTTTAAAAACTACAACCCTAAAAAACAGAGTTTGGGTCTTACCACCTTTCACTTGCTGATGCATCAGGAAAATCACTGCTTCTGCGCAGAGTATAAGGGTCACTTTGCCCTCCATGAAGGCTGAAATCAGAYGACCTATTTGCCAGGTATCATTTATTCGCAGCTTTCCAGTCAGAACAGAAGAGTTTGACTTATCTATCATGTCACATACAAGATGCAAACCCAATACATCTTTAAAGGAAAGGTCAGTGTCACAAGTGCTTAATACYAAAAAACAGACAAATCACCCCACTTTAGTAAGTATTGTATGCTCCAGGCATTGACAATGCTTTTGACTCTCACTAATTTGCCCCATATAAATACAAAACAGCTAATCATTAATGCAGCTCTAGGTCTAACACTGCAATTTTTTCATTTCATCACTAAGACACAAGGGAAAATCAGCTCAGATGAAAGCATTTTAAGTAGCACCTGGCAGAAACTCTGTTGGAACATGCAGTTATTACCTGTAACAAAGCATGGCTGTCATTCTGTTTGGAAACACTTTAGGTAGTATTTACTGACACATCTTTTAGGGAACTCAGAAGAATGACTATAAACAACTATATCACTACAAAAAGCTCAAAAATATAAGTGGCTTTTGGGATGAATCCATAATTTAGTATGAAATATGTCTGCATATCACAGTACAATGTTGTACCCCAACCCTATTTGAACATTTTTCACTCCCTTATAGCTCCTAGAACTGTCTCCCAAATTTGGGAAATTTRTTCATGAAGAAATACATTTCTTTTCTCTTTCTACCAGCTAACAGAGACTTGGATTTTGAATTACTTGTCTAGTGTGTCACAGGAAAAAAAAGAAGAGTTGAAAAAAGCTGGGGTTGTAAACTGCTCTGGAAAAACAGAGGTTTTTGGAATCCCAGTATCTACCAGGAGAGTGCTTCAAATTCGTAGTCCAGTCACCAAGAAAGCTCAAGAGTGATAACTTCATTGCTCCAGTAATAAAGTAACATCGTGAGATGAAAGAAACTGCATGAAATCACGCAGGCCCCTCAGACAGTTTGGACTAATCCAAAAACATGGGCTAAAAAAGGCAAGAACCAACATCCGCTGCCCCGTGTTAGCAGTGACACCCCCCCCCCCCAGGAGCCACATAAGAAAGCTCCATGCCTGAAGTCATACTCTTATTACTCTTTTGCTTCTGACTACTGCTTACRGAAGCAACTCTGTTTGGTTCAGACATGGACCCTACACAAAATAAACAAATTCAAAAAGGAAGGCTTTGGGATAAGAAAATAACATGACGAGAGGCTTAAACGGGTATCCTTCTCGTACCTGCAGCATGACAATAACCCATAGAGAATTTGGTCTATTTGGCATCCTCCCTAAAGAGAGTCCCAAACATTTTGCTTTCTGTTTCTAGTACCTCACAGCTAAACCTCTCACTCTCTAAGCTAGGATTCTACCCTCATACCTGTTACATCTCTCCACAAGCATACTCACATTCCCAAAGAAGGGCCCAGCCTAATGGATTTAATGGAAATTTGGGGTGTACAATGACACCAAGTTCAGAGGCTACAAGTGTATGGCTAAAAGTAATCTATACACATAAAATATCAAGTTAGACTTTCTAAATACTGAATTGAGTCTCTGTGACTATAGTTGCATCTATAAGCAATATAGTAGCAGGTCTAAGAGAAAACTGCTTGGAACTGTTGGTGTGAACTGGATCACATTCAATCTGTGTGTTGAACTCCAGAGCCTGGCTATGTCAACTATCTCAAGGGTCAGCTATGGCAAAGGACTCCTGAAGAAACCTGTAGCAGGCTACTCTAAAAATAGCCAGAGAACTTCATCACTCAACTTCACATCCTCACAGAGAACAACCAGCACAGTCATTAAAATCAACAGAGATGTAATAGGTTGTATTCAACAGGCAATCAAAACCAGCCCAAAGTGACTCTGGTTCAGACTTTACACTTGGAGCAATGAACAGGCACAGTCAAAAAACCCCAAAACATCAGATGTCGCACTCTCTCAGCTGAAGTAAGGAATTAGTTGGAATGGGTCTGGACCATTTCTTCAGAAATCGATTTATAGGACAAAACAGAGCCTCACATTCCTGGGAATCTTGCCTGACTGGAAATTAGTGAGGCTGAGATGAGATTTATCAGAGCACCATGTCTCTTCTTGTGGAAAAAAATGCCCCCTCAGTCATGAAATAATTATTAAGCATACATTCCAGGATGAGATGATTATCAGCAGAGACTCCCCCCTCCCACCACCCCAAAATAATTTGCACAGCTGGTATCTGCCTGTATTTGGCTTATCTAGTATCTGAAGTACATTTGGGGATTGCTCCTGAAAAATCAGACAAATTACCTCCGAATGCAGTTTGCAAATACTCCAGAGCTTGCAGAAAGCAAGCTCCCTCCCACCAGAGTCTAGATTTTGTTCTCCAGTGTCCAGCTTACTTTGGGGGACAACATTGGCATCAACTTGGTTTAGCAACATATGTTGCAGCTTAACAAGCATCAAGAATGCCCTGCAGTTTAGTATGGGATTCCACAGAAAACTAAGGAAATCTGGATAACAGCTAATCGGAAGTAGTATCTCCCACTCAAAGTAATGTTAAAGCTCACATTTTTGTTTATTGCCTGAATTCTTGTCTCCATTCCAAAACCATGTATGAGATCCATAAAACAAGGGGTCTGAGGGAAGGACATGAAGTGGGTTTCAAGATAGTCAAATAAATAAATGGGATGCCCAAGAACACACAGAGGAAAGAAGATATTGCAGAACACAGATTGAATTTCATGTGATTACAATGCATATTGGAGCTCCCCTTCTTCATCATGTCTTTCATTCAGCTCCAGATTAAGACACCTGTGACTGCCTACACATGAGCTGTCTGCTTTACCTCCCCTTAGAGCCAGCACAGATCTTGTCAGTGCAGTCAGTGGAATCAAGAGAGCAATTCAGAAAATCCTAAAGTCACATCATTCGCTTAACATAGCCATCTAACGCCTCTTGTGACACCCTGTGAGACCCACAGGGGGCTGGCAAATACAACAGGTCCTAAGGGAGACGCTCAACTTTGTGAAAGGGCAGTTGGAAGCCAAAATTTAGATGAGTGACTCATGCCCCTCAAGGCACCTGGTCAACTCAGTGGGGCTGCACCACGAGGGGGACCGAGCCAGGAACTGAGGGAGACCCCTTCACCGATGGGGTGCCATCCCACAGGGTCTGAGCCAGGCAGGCAGAGCTGGGGGCTGGTAACAGGGTTCATCTACAGCTCCCGATACAGTGAGGGGATAAGCCAGGTCCAGGGTCCAGCAGGAGATGGGGCTCAGGCAGGGACTGAGTGCCCAGGGCCAAGCTGAAATGGGACCCCTGGGCGGGTGTGAGTGGGGGTCCCACATGGGGCAGGGCAGGGCCAGCAAGGCCCACATGTGCCCCCAGAGCTCTGACAGTTGCTGTCTAGGCCCTCCTACCAGGCTGCCCAGTCCAGCACAAGCATCTGGATAGCCTGAGCTCAAACGCAGCCACCCATGTTCAGGTGTTGCAATGTGGAACTGATGCCCCTCTGGGGGCAGGGTTCAGCTGCAGAAACACATGTGTCTGCTGCCCTGGAGATGTCACGAGGTACCTGAGAGGCCTTCGCAGAGCCRGTGGCCACTAAACAGGACTGCAGGCAGAGCCATGCACTTCTGGAGCTGCCACCAGGGGCCAGGTGGGACACTCTGAGACACATCCAGTGCCTGTGGGTAGGCAGTGAATCTCGTCTTTGGTGTCTTGGATCACTAATGAATTCCAAGAAATCGGCTGCATGGCTAATACAAAAACAGTGCTTCAATGCAGGTTAATTGTCCCAAAGAACATCTTGAAATCAATGTTGTGCTATAGCTGTCAGGAAGCTAAACAAACTTGCAGCAAATGAGTATCTGGCCAGAATAAAACTTCTCAGGACCCCTAACAATTATACCAGAGAAGTATCTTTTACTGCAAGGCATGCATTTAATAAAGTAATTCACAGAAGYAGGTTCTGCTTGCTGAAGAACAAAAAAATGGCTCTTCCTTTTTACCTCATTTTATAAAGGAGCAACTGCAGCACTTGACACTTTATTCTGACAACGTTTCTTTGGCTTCTACTTTGGAASAGTAACTGGTAAATCTCTGTGTGTGCATATAAAATACGCAATGTTAATGTGCTTATACACCAAATATATTTTAATTGTTGACATCTCAACTCCATATGGAAAAAAGTAATAATGAGAGGTAAATGCGAGATTTCATGCATAGACATGAAAGAGAATATTGATCTCTCACAAAAATTAAGCAAGCACTGAGAGTCTTTACATTTCAGGATATGGAAATTGCTACTTAACCTCCTGTCAAAAAAAAAGTGTAAGCTACAATTCCTTGAGTAACAGAACAGAGATGGAATTTCAGGTAAAACCCCAATGGACTTGATATTTTCACAGCAGAGAGAAACATGCAGGATTTTCTTTTTTTTTTTTTCCTTTTTCTAAACTTCAGGGTTGATTAAGAGATTTGCACATTCAAAATTAGCTGTGCAGAATGGAAAGTCTAAGCTTTGAAAAATTTCTTGCACTATACTGAAAATCTGTCATAAATGAGCTTATGGGGTCCACAAGTTTTTTTTTTTTTTTTTAATAAAGATTAGCAATTTCTTGTTTTCTTGTTTACAACTTAATTTAAGTGGAAGGTAAATATCAGTTCTATTTACTGTTCAAAATCAAAATCTTTGGACTGCTGCTTTCAGTTGCAGTGCCTTACTGCTTCTGACAGCAAGATTCCTGAGGCTCTGCAAAGCCACTGTGCTCTGTTCTCTCTAGGCATGGGATGACTCAGTTTCTCCATGGCGATTCATATGGGTAATTCAATTGTGGGTTTGCATGTTCATAAGGGGCTGTATTCAAAAAGAAGTGGGAACTGATCCCTGGGCAGCCTAAACAGGTTTTTCCTCCAGAAAAAAAATATCAATGTGCTGGAATTATCCTTACATAGAACATTCTGCTGAGTTTGGTACATACCTGCCACCCAATCTACTCTTCAGGCAAGGAACAGTGCACTAAGACTTCAGTTTTTCAATTACCTGTTTCCTGGTTAATGAGTGCTATGCTCTTCCTCTCCTGCTATCCCTTCCCTGAGCTGAACTGGCAGCCCTCATCTAATATCTCTGGACAGTTTTAATAAAAGGATCATTCTTTCTGCAAGACCAGTTGACCTCCCAAGTGGGCAAAGTTCAAGAAGACAGGGAAACAAGAAAAATAGACCATTGTCACGGCTTTCAGTTTACTGGGATCCCCAGAGCCCACATGGCATCAGCTGCTATACACAACTTACAAAGAGACACAGAACTGAAGTGACAATCTGCCCCCAAACCAAATGCAGGTAAGTGAGATGGCCAGGAAATAGAGCTAATTCACTGCCAAGGGAGATTGCAAGAAATGTAAAATAAAGTTTGAACTTTCCCTCAGACTGTCTCTGGTATAGAAAGACCTGACTACACTGGCAACCMACACAGAGCCAAATAAACCTAGAGGGAACTGCAGAAGGCAAGACAGCCTCTAATAGTGGGGGTCCTGCATGCAAGCCACCTGAATGGCCCAGAGCAACAGTTCTGCTGTTCTGAAAAAATTTCTTTCTTCTTTCTTTTACTCAGAATATCTAGCTAAAAATACATCCCACAGAACTGTTTCTTCATGGGGATGCTTCCGCTGCTTCTTTCCCACCCCATTAGAACCCACAGATGCATCCTTACTTCCAGTATCACAGGTACTAGCTGTGAAAACAGCTGTGATATTGAAAGCAAGGATAAGCAGCAATATAAGAAAAATCAGGAAGAAAAATACTCCAAAGAAAGATATCCCAACATGTAGGGAAAAGAGAAAGAGGACGAAAGGGGAAAATACAACATCTCTGCAGGGCTTTGTAGCTCCTGAATGCTTCTTCAGCTCCATTAAATCCCAGCACCTTCCAGACCTCAAGAAAATGAGGGAAGAACCACCCTCCACAGAGAAACAAATTCTTTTACCTCCCATTGCCATCTCTGGGGAAGAGTGAAGATCTACACAGCCCACTGGCTCCTGAAGCCTCCCTCTCTTCTAGACTAAGAGAGGAAAATAATGGCTTTGTCACCATAAGATGCAAAAGAGTTCATCAGTGTCCTGGTAATCAGCATGCAGGATTTGTGTTTGCATGGGAAGGACAGAAGTGCAGGTGGTAGATAGGACTGATTCAGGCTAGGAGTCCCAAACACTGACATAAGCCAAATTTTACATCATGTAAAATGTGTGGGAGTAGCTCTCTCACCCTTTAGGGCTGTTATTGATCGTCTCTAAAGGATAGCTCACAAAGACTATAGATACCTCAATTCACACTTATATAACAAGATTCTTTTCTTGGTGGCATTAATGCAGCTCTTGGTAAGCATTAATTTACACTAGAAAGCTACTATGTAATTAATTGCAATTAGTCACCTCAGAGCAAAAAAGTCTGTCCAGCAAAGCAAGGAGTAATTGARGTTAGAATTTAGGACTGCATTGGGAGTAGATTCTAAAATCTTCAGGGCACCTTTGTTTTCATGGGTATGTTTATAACATTAAGAACAACTGAGCCCTGCTCCCCAGGAGTGCCTCATCAGCTCTGCCACCACAGTCCTTGCCATCCCTGCACTAACAGGGATGTGTAAAAACACACAGCAATCTAAAACTATTCATCTATTAACTTCATACAGACCCACTAATATTACATACCACAAATAAAAAGGATCCCCAAAATGAAACCAAGCAGATACACCGCTTCTTTGTGGCACCTACAAAACTGTATTTAATCTGGGTCACCTTCCATTTTCAGATACACTGTTACAAGTCTGCTGTCATGCCACCAATTCCAAGGAGTTCTAGCATGATGATGTTAGTTATGATTAAATTCTGGCCTTTTATTATAAATGCAATTCTTAGCCCTTTGCATGCACAAATTGAAGGGTTTCTTTCTGTTTGGAAATGGCAGAACAAAATCTTACACCTGCACAGTTCAAAACATTTTTTTTTTTTTTTTTACCCATTGCCCTGCAGCATCTTCTTCAAAAGCAGCAAGTTAAAATACACTCTATTCTTCTTAAGACACAGTTAAAGAAATAAAAAAAGTAACTGACCTCTTGCCGCTTGAAATTTTGAACATATTCTTCAAACTGTTCATCTTTTGTTTCATCTGCTTTTCCTAGTTTTTGAAGGACCTATATTGGAAAAAAAGAAAAAAAAAGAATTAATTAATTAATTAGATCTTATAATAATTATACTAGTGTCACAATACAAAAATGCTGTTACTTTCAACACTTCTGTTCTTACAGTTATGCTTAAATAGCATTTTATATTTTGGGGGTGTTGCATGCACTACTGTTTCTAAAGTTCACACAGGAAACCATTTTGTCAAAATAACAAAGGATGATTACAGACACAAACTAAAACATTTTGCRTATGTAGGCAGGAGCATTGGGTGTGTATGTGTATGTATATGTGTATGGAAATTTACTGCAAAGTACAGAGTTCTTGCCTTTCCTTTTCTCTCTCTCTTTTTTTTTTTTTTAAATATGAAGCAACTTTTCCTTTAGCAAAGGATCAGACTCTCAAAGCAAGGAAGAATGAGACAAATTTGCTGGCACTGGAAGAACTGTAAGGCTGAGTGAGAAATTATTAGAGCTAAGAAGCAGTTAAAACTTTTATTTGTGTTCATATTTCCCTCTCCCCCACCATTAACTCAAAAGTAGATTGTCACCTACCAGACAATAAATGTACAGCAATATGTCAGCAATATGGATTATTCGTGTGATAGCAGTCTGGAAAGTAATTTGAAACAGCTATGCTTTACACAGTATTTAACTACAATGAATGCATTCTATTATTAAATCCCAGCATTAGCCATTCTTTTTAACACTGAAGACTTATCTGTAGGTGCAAACGGGTTTCATCCTTCTTTTCAACCAGCCCCCAAAWCTTTACAGAATACTGCATGAGGGACGCACTGTCTCAGACAGCAATGTTCAGTTTGTTCCCCTATGAAAAAGGGCCCAAACTTTCCATTCTCAGAGGAAACAAAGTGACAGGTAATAATGCAAAAACGGAAACCATAGTAGTTAACCAATACCATGAATAAACATCCCTCCTAGTCTTCTCAAAAYAAACACTGTATGGACCCAGGCCTGCCATATTCTCTCTCAGACCATCTGGCCTCTCCCCTCCAGTCAGCCCTGAGCCATAAAAAACTGTATTCAAAAAGGCGCAGAGAGCATTGCCTTAGTGGAAACTGGAGGTGAAGGTGATGACAAGGGTGATGCAAATACTACCTACATATTTGGCACATGGAACTTAAAGGAAGTTCTGACATATTTACAACAGAAAGAAAGAGTGACATGAGAGAGAAAACATTGTCCAAGACTTTTGCTGCCTATAGCTATGCAACTTTTCATTCCTCTGGTTCATTTGGGCATTTTGAGTTGTTTTTATGCCTGCTGACTAGTCCCAAGGGCCTCAGATGCTCTCGTTACCAACCTCTTGGTAAAATATTAAGAAGTATCAAGGATAGTTTTACAGAGGAATTGTTTCATTTAACATTTTGCATCGCCATAGGCCTTTACATTTCTCCCTGTCACCAGTGAGCCAAATGGTCTATCCCTGACTACAGCATGATTTTCATCCATGCCAGACGGCTCACTGAAAATGAAGCATTTCCTTTTCAAAGAGACGGCTGCCAGGGAGGCCTCCTGACCAAAAGCAACACATTCAAGTCAAGGTCACAGGAGCAACTAGAAGGCATGTTAAGTAGAGTCTGAGCTATTCACAACAGAAGKAACAATCCAGGGCAAGAAAGGTTATGCTCTTTTTTCATTCCCAAAACATTAATAGCATACATTCATGTCTCTGGATGTGCACTCAGCACAGTAGTGCAAGGCCCAGAGGGGAATAACCTACCTTTCACAGCACTTACCTCATATGTTGCTTTTTTCTTACTCCAACTTTCAAGATCTCAACAGCTATTGAACTAAATTGAGGCTAAGAGGCAGTATTCAAACTTGCCCCTGCAAACAGCAACCCTGATTTTAATCCAGGTTTACATTAAATAACCACTAATAACATAGCTTTCCAATTATGCTAATCCTAACTCAAACCACAACCTAAAAAACTCACTGGAGATATGCCCCATGTTTGGGAATAAAGTATTAGTGGTTTGATATTAGCTAGTGATACTTGCCCTCCCTGAAATCCTGCAGCCCATGCAATACACACAAGACAACCAGGGTTCATTCACTCTTCATTTCTTAGGTGTTAACCTAATCCTAACTCTAACCCCACAGTTCTACACAGAGACAACTGAGCAAACTGGGCTAAAATAAACTGTGACATACAGGCCCCTTTAGATCCTATCCTTCATTTAATCCCATTGACCATTGAACRTGTAGTATGGCCTTTTGCAGTCAACCTCTTCCTAATTGTGACCACAACTTTGCCACTAGCACTCTAAATAGACAGGTAACCAGACAGAGAACAAGTCTTAGAAACTGATCTCTGCTAAACCTCCCAGAGCTTATTTAAGCCCTTATGTTTTAAAAAGGAAATCTGGTGTCAGCAGAAGTCTATAGCTTGTAGTTTATTTTTTGCCCACTTTGGTCATTTACCTACAGAGTGTCTTTGGCACAGGGTTAAGGCTAGATGAAGGCTTGCCTACAYGCTCATGGCTTCTTCTAACTCTAACTCCTCTGTGGACAGGCTGACACTAATTTTAGACAGATTTTGTTCCTCTTGTTATGCACAGTACCTGGGTCAAGATCAGAGTCTGGGTTAGGGCTAGGTTCAGGAAAAGGAAATGGACAGCTCTAGGATACTGGTAAATATTCAGCACCCTCAACATCTTGGATGAGAGCAGGGCTCAGAAAAGTTAATGGCCAACACTTTCTCATATTCCCTGTTCAGTCACCTCTTTGATCAGCCTACTAGCAGAAGGTTAGATACAGGTTGAGAGAAGAAAAAAAAGATCAGAAAAGTCCATGTTACAGGCAACCATTTTATGGCCCTCTAACATAGAATGAAGGTTGTGCTCAGAAGCAGAAGGTGTCTAAACTCCCTCTTCAGATCCAGTTTAACCACCCTTCTATATGAGGATGAGATTTAGTAACAAGCATATCTCCGTTTATTGGCAGACCATGAGGGCAGGAAGAGGGTAAGTGAGCAATATTTTATGACAGTCTTGGAGTGTTCTACAATGTGCCAAAGAAAGGAGATCTCAATGGAGAAGTGTTAATATTTTCTTTTAGCTCTCTGAGGTCACTTACCCATATTGAGGGTTTGGAGTCAGGCATTAGCAAAAGGAAGAGCAGATGAACCCAGACTATTGCTGAACATTCAATGGCCCATAGGCCTAGAATGAGGCCTGGACACAGAGAAGGTAGGAGGTTAATAATTTCTTTTTTTTTTTTTTT